>NC_082385.1:6966854-7029354 GCF_031168955.1 Gadus macrocephalus | reverse complement strand
TCATTAAACAATAATCATTAGTCTTCCAACTATCCATAGCCAACGCAATAACACTAAATCTTCCCCGTGGCACTCATAGATTTGTGCAGATTTGTGCAATTATACGGTAATAATATATCACATAGAACTATGTAGCATAGAAGTGGGTTAAAATTTTGGATTTGAGCGAGTTCTCGATAGCGATGATGATGATCAGATAATGATGCACCTTGAACACCTGTTATGTTCCACGATGGACCAATCAGGGCCCTGTATTCGTCCCCTTATACCCGCAAGAGGAAACCGTAAAGCGATGGCGGTGGGATTAGCAGCACTGGACCACTAAGATCCCTGAAGACATGGCTGTTTCTTTTTTTTTCTTTAAGTTAGTTTAGAAAACAAACGTATGCACGAGCATGAAGGCAGCATACACACACACACATACACACACACATACACACACACACACACACACACACATACAACAAACTGCCCACACACATAGACACGCATGCTCATTCATACACACACAGGCACGAAAAAAAGTGACGTCTGTCCCGATCCTCTGAGGAAACACACACGCTTTGTGCAATAGGAAGACAAACCGAATGTTGTCTGGGACTTACGTTGTCATGACGGTTTTCAAGACCACAATAACATATTTCCCCCGAATGATTTTCTTCCAAAAATGACAATGCAACAGTGATTCTTGGCAGAAACCAAAAAATAAAAAAGAAAAACACAATTTTGTATTGAGAAAATCAACCCTTGTCAGACAGAAAAACCCAAGGAATGTCAGCTTGTATTGTTTTTATGAAGGCCACTGAAACGGCGTTGCTTGACTGTCGTTGCACATGTCCTGTTTTGCTGTAATGCCCATGTTAGTGCCTGTACATGTTTTGAGTTCCCTTCATCACTGAGGCTTTATCTGCTAAACTCGCAGGCACATAAAAAATATCTGTTTTGTATCCGTGTGATCCATGGTGTGGAAGGCCATGTATGGCCACCACCTTTTCTACCGTATTGCTTTGACTAAAGCCTCTGTGTTTATGAGCAGCCAGCATTACCTCCCCAATGCCTCCCTCAACAGTCCTGTTAGGATTGTTTTAGGAATAACAGCATCTACCTTCCAGTATTGACATCGATCCTCCACAATATGGATGGTATTGACATGTTTTTGTTTTGTTGTTTCATAAAATCATATATATGTATATTTTTTATATATAGATATAAAAAATAATAATTAAATGTGTCTTCCATGACTACCCTGCTTGAGATAAGGTTCTGTTTCACTTCAACTGGTACGATTTAGGCCTTCACGTCATGAAAAAACCCTCGCCTCTGGAATAAAAGAAATCACAGTTATAATGTAGCTTTGTGACTTTCTCTCTCGCTCTCTTGATTTGGCACGGCGCACTGTACATCATGAAATGAATCCATAGTTAAAACGGAAACAAGCGATCACATGATTATATTCCAACAGTCCTATACACACACACACACACACACACACACACACACACACACACACACACACACACTACGTGCACATCCCCTCCTCCTCGCCGCCGCACGTCGCGAGATTAGAAGCGATGGCGGGACCGGTGGCCCGGGCGTCGCCACGGGAACGGCGTGCGCTTCTGTGCCGTGTTACTTGTTGACGGGGGAAAGCCTCTTCAGCAGCTTCTTCCCCTTGGACAGAATACCTTTCTTCTTCTTCATGTCGTGGCTGTCGCGGGGGTCCCCGTCGTGGTCGTCGCGGGGGTCCGAGGGCCCCTGAGAGCCCCGCGCGGGGCTGATGGGCCGCATGGTCCCCGGGAGCACCATTGGCGACGGGCTGCGCGCCACGGGCACGATGTCGGCGGTTTCCGTGGCGACCTGAGGGGGGAGATGGATGCCGTGTAGGGGGGAGGTGTTTGGTGGGCAGGGGAGGGGGGGATCAGTGCGGATTATAGTGAGATTATAGTGACTGTGTTCACACCCTTTCTCCAGAGAACACTAGAAGGGTGCACTCGTTTTATCCACTCCGGGGATCGGGAATCCAAACCGAAAAGGTTGACTGGTATCATGTTAAATGTATAAGTGAACAATGCGTTCTGCAGTTATACACTTAGCCTTTTAAGATCATAGATGATAATTGTCATTGTCTTTCAATTTAAGACTTTAAGGAATATGTTTAAATCCCTGGCTGTCTTCCTTATGTGTATAGTTATAATGTATAGTAGGGTAGTTTGTTGTGTAGAGCATTTAGCTAGTGAGTGAAATAGAGGAGTGCAGGTTGTGTTTATTCATTGAAACCCAAGCCATTGCCTGCTGTTATCAGTAATGAATGCCGTTGGGATATTAAGTCTCATTAAGCCAAAGCATGAAATAATTAATACAGTTTAAATAAGTGTGAATGGCTAGCTATTAATAAATATATGTCACATCCCTCCCTATTAAATATCACTATTGTATGTGTGCTTGTGATTATCGTGGGAAAGGGAACATGTTCTCTAAGTCTTCTGCTTGCATTTATCTCAAACAAAAAAAACGATTTATGCCATTAAAAGGAGGCAATTTAACACACTGCAAAAGTTATGCTCCCATTTGAGTGTCAAATTACATTTTCTTTTGTCAAAGAGAAATTTTGTTTAAAGATTAATTTACTAATTTGACCAAGAGAAGTTTCGACACACACGCGCACGCACGCACGAATGCACGCACGCACGCACGCACGCACGCACGCACGCACACACACACGCACACACACACACGCACACACACACGCACACACAAAGGCACACATGTGAGGAAGAAACAGTTGGGGAAAGGCCATCGAAGGATAAGCACAACATCAGCACATCACAGAGGCGGCTAGGAAGGTAGAGGCGGCTAGGTTGGCAGGTAGTCCAGGAGAGGAAGCACACTGTACGATATTGATACACACAACCCCCAGCCAAACAACCCTTGATAACAAGCAACTCATTCTATCCATCGTCTGGACATAATAATTCATTGGTGAATATATCCATCAAGCCTCCACGATATTATATATATAAATATATATATATATATATATATAACTTTTTTAATGCAGCCATCACTTTTGTGCAAAATATGACTTCCTTGCCTTTTCCTCCACCATAAGAAGAGGGATAGACAGTCCGATGATTGATGCCTATAGGGGAATTTTAATCTACATTCTTCAACAAAAAAGGTGAACAAAATCTGATGGCTGCAGCAAAAAATAGTGTGACTGAACTGTCACAAATATTATTTTAAGCTTGACAACTTTTTTAGCAATACTTGGTAGTGAAAGTGAAGTAAACTGGTGTGCATGCAGGGTTTTTTTTTTTTTTTTTTAGGTTATCGTGCTTGTTATCTCAAGTTTAAGACCAACTGTACACGGCAGACAGAGCAACTTTATGGTCTGAAATAAACCATCTTCTTCACGTATTTTATTGTTTTAGTTTTTTTGTTGTTGTTTTTTGCCAAGCGGGTGAGGGTAGAAACTAAATCAGATGTGACAGCGCCATTGTCAGTAAAAAAAAAAAAAACACATCACTATGACAACAACTACGACAACGACAACAACAACACAACACACGGACACAGAGCGCAGAGGTTTTTTTTATATCCAATTTTTTTTTCTCTTTTATTGTTTCCATCGTAACAATACATAACGGACGTCGTCTCAGTGAAGAGGTTAGTTCAGCGCGCTCGCTAGCTCAGATCCAACATATCAAACATAGGCATGTCTAGAGAACCACTTTCAACAGAGCCGGAAAAATAGATTTGTGTGATGTGTGTAGAATATACAAAAAACAAGAAACAAAGCCTCTCTGGGGAAATACAGCATTCGGAGCCAAGAAAGATATTATAAAACGTATCAAGTTTCACTTTTTTGAAAAAGGCATGCTTTTCTCTCTGGAACAACTTTCGATTTTTTTCTTTTCGACCCTGATTTTTAGTACAATACTTTTTTATTTATTTTGTGTTTCAGTGCAAACAGGTACCAAATTATCATGTGTGTCAGGAATGATTTGGAGCCTTTTTCAAATCCATCGCCAAGTACTACATGCATAGAACCACCCGTCAAGATCCCCACAGTCTAGTCCCTCCTGTTCACGTTGGGCTTTGCTTCTTCCTTTCTCTGATACTCAGAAAACGAGGGGGAGGGGGAGGGAGGGGGTAAAACTGGGGTTTTTCAAACACAAGGTTCCACGGGGGTCGGTTAGGGTGAGGCGGGGGGGGGGGCGGAGGGGGCTGTAAGTTTCTTTAATAGAGTCACCACTGGTCACCACAAACACACGCACACCGAACAGCACAAAGACAGCAAGTGGAAGAGGAAGCAAGACAACAGAAAGTAAAACCGAGAGAGGACAGAGAGACAGGAGAGAAGATGGAGGAGAGCGAAGAGAGGAGAGAGACGAGGAGGAGGAGGAGGAGGAGGAGGAGGAGCGACGAGGACGAAGGGTGGCTGTGTGTGTGTACGGGAGGCCTAGCGCTGAGAGCGGCGATGGTGATGTACCCGTTTGCCCTCTGCGTTGGCGGCAGAGGAGGAGCAGTGGGCGGAGTTGGCGGGGGCGCGGCCGCCGGACTCCTCCTGGGGGGGGTGGTGGTGGTGGTGGGAGGGGATGTCCGTCAGATACACCTCCACGTCGTCAGGCACTTCTTCTAGAAAGTTGGAGGGGACCAGGCCGCGGTGGCCGTTGATGTCCCCCTGGAGGGGGAGAGAGGAGCAGGAGGGGAGAGAGGAGCAGGAGGGGAGAGAGGAAAGGAGGGAAGAGAAGGAAAGGGAGAGGGGAAAAGATGAGGAGAGAAGAAGTGGAGAAGAGAGGAGGAGGGGGGAGAAGAGGAGAGAAGGAAAGGGAGAGGAGAGGAGGAGGAGGAGGAGAGAGGAAGTGGAGGAGAGAGAGGAAAGAAGAGGAGGGGGAAAAAAAGGAGGGGAAATGATGAGGAGAGAAGAAGTGGAGAAGAGAGGAGGAGGGGAGGGAAGAGGAGAGTGGGGGAGGAGATGAGAGAGAGGAGAGCAGAGGGGAGAAGGGAAAATGAGCGGATCAGAGGGACAAGAGAGAAGTGGAGAACCAAATGGGGAGAGAGCATTAATGGAGGGAAGAAGGAGAAATGACGTCAGAGTAAGTCTTTGAAAGTTCACAATTTGCAAAACAACATCTTGACTTTGAAAAATATCTTTGCCATGAAAAATAGGAAAATAAATTGCGCTCACATAATAAAAGCCATCTTCATCAATTTCTCCAAAAACAGCCATGATGTCGCCAGCACAAAAGGTCAGCTCAGTCTATCCGAGACGGAGACAGAGAGGCACGCTAGGAAATTGACTCATACATATACATGCATATTAACAACAACACACAGTGAGCGTGTTTCTCTCACAAATACAGCAGGTTTAGTAAAAGACAGAGGTATGCATTAAGAATTATAACCGATGCAATGTTTTTTTCCATGGGACTTTTTTCCATGGGAAATGCTGCAACGCAGCATTTTCAGTGGAGCACCAGGGGTCAGGGATCTAAAGAAACCTCTGGAGCCCTCGATGTCTTATATAGGGTGTAGTACCCCAACATCAACACAAGAGAGGCTCAAGAGCAGTGCGTGTCTTTAACTGGTTGTAGTAGCCCACTATCAACACAAGGGGAACGTCTCTGGAGCATTACGTATTTTATACTGGGTGTAGCACACCTCTGTCAACACAAGGGGAGCTCTCTCTGGCGCAGTGCTTGTCTCTTACTGGGTGTAGTACCTCAACGTCAACATTAGGGGAGCTCTCTCTGGGGTCGTAGTCGTAGAGGGCCACCATCCTCCGAGTAGCCTGGTCTCTACGCTGGCCGCGCCTGTTTTGCTCTGATAGAACACAGAAGAAGAAGAAGAAGAAGAAGAAGAAGAAGAAGAAGAAGAAGAAGAAGAAGAAGAATAGAAATGATGATAGAAAAAACAGTTTAAGGAAACCATAAATCCTAATAATTATGAAACCATCCTATTCATGTTCCATTGGCCCTGTTTAGACACGCGTTACGAGTCCATCTTTAAAACCAGATTTTAATACGGTGGACAGACGTTTTCTCCGTCTAAAAAGAGGGGAGCAGTAGGATGCTCCGGAGGTTCTGAACACTGATTCCACTCGAGAGCGACAAGCGAATCATGCAAGCTGTTTCAAGTCACATGACTAGCTCATGACTCCAGATCTACATTCTCGATAGATAAATAACAACTTTATTAATCTCCCTGAGGGGAAATCCCTTTGTTACAACAGCCCAGTGGCAGTGGAAAACACAGGATAAGATACAATACAATAACATTTAAAAGTACTACTGAAAACCAAAATTTGACGCTAAACTAAATGCTAAAATAAAGACAAACAAAACAACCAAGGCAAAAAAAACAGACAGTATAAACAATAAAAATTATAAATTATAAAGTGCCTAAGTACCAGTACTTCACAGTTTATTAAAGGTGACATATTATACCACCAGGTGAGAGTGGGATTAGCCGTTACAAGCCGTTTGGAAAATCTGCCTCTTCTGACATCATAGGTGGGCGTGTCCACCTAAATGTATGACGGATAGATGTGCAGCGTTTGCTACAGTCCACTGGGTAGCCTGGTAGACTGATCTATCCAGCACACATCTAGGTGGACACGCCCACTTGTGATGTCAGAAGAGGCCGATTTTCCAAACGGCTTGTAACGGCTAATCACACACACACCGCTGGTGGTATAACATGTTTAAAGTGCATAAATGAGAGTTCTCCTCTCTCACAGGCGGGCCATTCATTCCTAAACAACCCCTCCATAGGGCGGCGTGCGGTACCTATCCGGTCGATGGGCGTGTTGAGGGGCAGGAAGCCCTGCTTGATGAGCTGGTCCAGCGTCTCGTCGTCCTCGGCCCTGATCTCTGACACCATGTTGCAGGGGATCAGGCCCATCCGACCGCACACCTCGCCCCGGTAGAAGCCGTCCGTGTCCTTATCCCCGTACACCTGGGGGGGGGGGATAAGGACATTGCAATGTAATAGAACACGATATGCAAATCGCAAAGGCTGCGATTTCTTTTACGTTCAATAGTTAAATAAAGATGTTATAATATCAATATCAGCTTAACACATAGACCTGGCCTAAAGGAAAGAGCAGTTTATATGATGACTGCTTCCAATGTTGTGTTGGTCATACTATAGGATGATTTATTGCTTGTGTTTAGTGAATAATACAGAACATAAGGAACTTTAAAAAGAGAAATGGCATACTAAATCGCCATCTCAATATTTGTCGAAATAATCGCATTTTGATTATTACCCAAATCAGTCAGCCCTAGCCCTTTAGGGTGTTTGGACTGAAAGCACAATGGTTTCTGGGATGAGTCCCAGAAACCGTTGTTGTGGATCCTTGTGTTTTAGATCCACGATAATGTTTTGGATCTAGAATTATTATAGCGCCAAGACTACCCTGGACTGATGCATCAAAATAAATAAATAAAATATAATTATATTCATTTAATGGGAAATCAAGGCCGTAATGGACTACGCTCTGATGACTTCCTGTCAATGCCCATTCCTCATGTCTGGTCAGAATGATGGGAAATAGCCTTTCTGTCCGTCGCCTGTTCAGATGGGGAGCTTCTACAGACAGAGCGCATCCAAATGGATCGACTTTGCTTCCTATCGTCCATTTGTATCAACCTTTACATGAGACGGTGCTCAGGAGGTATTGGCCAATGGCTCGGTATCTTATTGACCTGTAACTGATCCAGTGGGCCATAAGAGGATAAGTGTGGGGTAATACTTCCCGTCTGTTTCAGTTCTTTGTTGTAATCTCGTTGTGGGTCGTTTTAATGCTGCTATCAGCCAGCTCACTTTTGGAATCAGAGGTGTTTAAATCCAATGAGACATTGCCTGCTTCAAAACCAAAATTGGAAAAAGATACATTTCTAAATATGCACCTATTTCTTCAACACTTTTCCCTTCCACTTAACTTCCTATTAATGTGCTTTGATACAGCACTGATGGTTTTCTGCACAACTAGTCAGATCAGCAGTCTTCCCCATGAGGTTGAATTCTACTGAACCAGACTGAGAGCCCATTTAGAGGCTCAGGAACCCTTTGCAGATGATTTGGATCAATTAACTGGTTTTCGGAAGCTGTAAGCCATAATCATCAAATTATAACAAATAAAGGCTTGAAATATCTAACTTTGCATGTAATGAGTCTATATAATATATATGATTCTCATTTTAAGTTGAATTACTGAAATAAATGAACTTTTGCACGATGTTCAGATTTTTCGAGATTCACCTGTATATATATATATATATATGGACGACTCACCCTGATGATCTGGCCCTCTTTGAAGGGCAGCTCTTCGTCGGCGGCATCGGGGTTGGGGGACATGGAGAGTGGGTCGTAGTCAAACAGCGCCACGAAGATCCGGAAGGACTCCTCGGGCTTGGAGTCGCTGTAGTACGGCGGGGAACGTCGCTCCCTCTCCCGGTGGCCCCCGTCTTTAACACAGCAAGCAGACATAAACACCAAGACTTCATCACTCCTCCCTTTCCATAGGAAACCCCCCCGGATACAGACCGGGCTAGAAAAGGTCATTTGCAATTCAATTTAAAGGTCCAAGACATTTTTGAAAATCTGCCTCTGTTGACATCCCAAATGGGCGTGTCCACCTAGATTTACGACGGATAGATTAGCAACATTTGCTACAGTGCACTGTGTAGGCTAGTAGACTGATATATCCAGCACAGATCTAGGTCGACACGCCCACTTGTGATGTCACTAGAGGCAGATTTTCAAAACGGCTTGTCATGGCTAATCACACTCACACCTGGTGGTATAACATGGGACCCTTTAAAATTCTGCGTCATAGCAAGTTGCATATGCAGAAATAAAACAAGCAGAAAGATATTAGAAACATTTCTTACCTGACACAGTTCAGCTGTTAACTAAATCACTGTTCAGTTTATATCTTATCAATGTGTCTTTCTGCTCCGTTCATCTTAGGGGATATGCATGTGCACAGGCTTACAGAGAGACACACACGTCCCACACATGTCCTATGCCGGTATTCTCTACGTTCCACATGCTCTGTGCAGTAGGATGGAAGCACGCCTTTTCGTTCCCATGCACCACCAGCGCATGTGGGCCCCACATACTAGGCTCAGTCTGCATGCATGCATCGTCAATGCAATCACATCAATACACACCTAAAAGGTACCCACACACTCACACACACAGGCGCATACACACACACACACACACCTGCTTATGCACACACACACACACACACACTTGCATGTATGCACATATACACACACACACACACACGCGCACACACACACATACACACACACGCACACTCAAGCAAACGCACAAAAAGCGGACACATGCTATTTTGGCAATTCCAGTTGAGTGGGTGATGTATAAGGGGCAAGACACACAATGATGTTTTACATTGGCGTGATACATGGAGGTGGACACACAACAGACACTGTGGCATCAGCAACACAAACAAGACTCACGTGCATATTCCTATAGACTACGACAAACAACTGTGGTTGTGGGCTTTAATAGGAGTCATTTCTGTACACTACACTATCTATCTACTATTGACCCATCACTGTGAAAAGAACATATCACAGGCTCACTTCCTAATTATTCATTAGAAAGCTATTTTGAACTTTGAGGCCAATTTGAGTGAGGTTATTTGATTCAAATGTATATTCAATCCCATTGAAATAGATCAAAACAATAAGCTACTTCTCTATCTAATAGGTGCGCACAAATATGTGTGACATATTCAATGGCATAATTCAATAATATAATTATCCAGTAATTAAGGTCTATATGTAATTGTTTGATTACAAACCACTTATCCTATTGAGTGGATGCTACAGAGACAGAGTAAACCACTTGTGTTTCGAACACCTCTTTTAAATTGCACATCATTTCACAATTTTCGCAAGCGAGTGTTGGCCAACACCTTGATCCAAACCAGAACATATTGAGCATGTGCCTGACTTTACTGTCGAATTGCAATCAATATGAAAGTCAGGGGTGTTTCATTATTTATCTATCACTCTTTCTTGGCGTATTGAAGACCATAGAAACGATCCAAACATTTGGACTGTTCTACTAATGAACAGTCCAAAGGTTACCTTCCAATCGTAAAAAGGTTACGTTTTTACGATGGAAGGTAAAAAGGTTAATCCTGTTATAAAATCTTACATCAGTACATCTTATTTTATGAAAAGCAGCTAAAGGAATTAAATTGTTTCAATTGGACTCTTTTCCATAATGTACTTCACATTATTATCACCTCATCACTTTGTTGATTGTATTGCTATATCTATCTGTATATATATATATATATATATATATATATATATATATATATATATATATATATATATATATATTTTACAGGGATTTGTATACACCAAAACCAACAAAAGCCAAAACCTTGCTGTGATTTTACAAAAACAGCGACGGCACAAGCACTTTTATAAAGCTAACTCCTTAACAATCCTCATACAACCGGTCATGCAATACGCCCGTACTAACAACAACAACAACAACAACAACAACAACAACAACATGAGGCGCTAGTGGGCCTGGTCAACCTACAATAGGCGAGTGGGTTCAGCAGACACCTGCAGTTCAGTGCAGTGAGGAGGGCATTCTCTGAGCAGTCAACCAATCAAGTCAGCTCATGTCATCATCATCATCAAGAGTGGCCATCTTGGAATGGTCCTTTGAAAGAGTGAGGGGGGGTACGGGGAGGGGAACGGCTTGCCAGTAGAGTTGGGGGGGTCGGGGTGGTGGTGGTGGTGGTGGAGGAGGGGGTGTGTGTGTGGGGGGGGGGGGGGGGGGGGTCGGGCATCTCAGTGCAGTGAGTCATGCTGAGCAACTGTAAGCATAATAATAATCATTACGGTATAACATAAGTGGCACGCGGGTCCCGGAGTCGCGGGTGCCATTATTATTATTATTAACATTATTATTATCACTTTTGACGTTGTTTCAGTTGCATCGGAGTCGGTGAAGGGAGTGAAGAGGGGCGCCGGTGGGGGGAGACAGGGGGGTTTTGGGGGGGGGGGGGCAGGAGGGACGGGGGAGAGGGGGGGGGGGGGGACGTACCATACGGAGCGCGGGTGGCTGCGGCGTGCCTGTGTGGCGGCCGGGTCCTGTGGCCAGCTACCCTGCCACAGTAACCGTCCTCCTGGCCCGGACAGAGCTTTCCCTCACCACTACACTCAGTGGTTATCTCTACGAGGGGGAAAGAACCAATCAGAGAGGAGGAGGCGGAGTTGGGGGAGGGGCAGGGGAAAGGAGGAGGAGGGGGTCAAGAGAGAAGGGGCACACTTGGTAAAGAAGTCGACGCCAAAAAAATGGCAAAAAGGGAAACGGCGGGTCCTTCCTGTTCAGGGCTTCTGCACTTCCTGTTTGGGTTGGGTCTGATCGTTGATAGTGAAAATTTAACTGGGAACTTTGGATCTATAAAATAAGGACTAAAATGAAAACCAAATGGTTATAAGATGAGAGGTAAGCGTACCAGTAGTACAACATCCATGCTGTCTATTGGCTGTACTGGCCGACTGGCTGTGTTGCGGTCCGTTGAGATCCCTTACACGTGTTAGCGGGGGGGGGCGGGGGGGGGGGGGATGGGCGTGGTGCTACAGACGCAGAGAGAGGTGATCGGAGACACAAGGATGGAGGTGGTGCTTTTCCTTTGGTTTGTTGTTTGTTGGTTTGTTTGTTTCTAACAGCGCAACACAGAGTGGTGAGTGGGGGTGGGAAGGGTGTGTGGGGGGGGGGGGGGGAGGGGGCACATAGAACATCAAAAGCAGAGTCACACTCAGCCACACTCAAGCACAACGCAATACCATCTTTCTCTTTCACTCTCTCTCAAAAACAATCTCTCTCTCTCTCTCTGTCTCTCTCTCTCTCTCTCTCTCTCTCTCTCTCTCTCTCTCTCTCTGTCTCTGTCTCTCCCTCTCCCTCTCCCTCTCTCTCTCTCTCTCTCTCTCTCCCTCTCTCCCTCTCTCTCTCTCTCTCTCTCTCTCTCTCTCTCTCTCTCTCTCTCTCTCCCCCTCTCTCTGTCCCCCTTCTCTTGGGCGTGCCACCTTGCGACTGACCAATAGAGGGGACCATGAGGGGCCGTCTCTGGGGCTGGGGCCCTCCGCGGGGCCCCTGGGGGCCTCGTCTTCCGTTCTCCCGGTCGTGTCGCCCTCCCGGCGAGCTGCCAGCCTGCAACACACACAAACACCGACACAGAGATACACACACCGCCATTTACCCAAAGTCATATGTGCGTGCTCACATATGTGATGACACAGACACCCAGACACACACACACACACACACACACACACACACACACACACACACACACAAACAGACACACACACACACAGACATGTGCACACATGCACGGACAGACACACATGTAAGCACTCGCTCAGTTCAACCCGCCCCACCCCGGACAAACAAAGCACACACACACACACACACACACAGACACACACACACGCACAAGCACACAAGAAAAGAAATTACCATTTCAAAGTAAAACAAAGCAACATCAGGAGAGAAGCAGTATCGTTAAGCATGTTTTTATTTCAACAGAAACAATTTTTGTACATTTCCATGTCAAATAGGGGAGAGCAATTCATGCAGCAAAAGAAACCAAAACAAGCCGTGAGGAGGGAAAGTGACCGTGAAAAGTTACCAAAAAAAAACAGAAGCCTTCGAATTGAGATCACAAATGTTTGCAGGAAGAAGGGCTGTTACTTGTACCTTGAGCGCGTGGTGCGAGCTGCGTCGTCTACCTTCGTCGTTCAGCTGCATCTCCGAGTACAGCTCTTCTTCGTCCTCCTCCAGGATGTCCGACAGGTCGGAGCCCCGGCTGCTCTCGCTGTGGTGCTCCTCACTGTGACTATAGTGAGGCTGCCGTATACACAAGTGACAGTGTACAAGTACGTGGACACACATGCGACGACAAACGAACACGACGGGGACACACGCGCCGCGCAACACGCAGACACACACACACACACACACTCACGCCACAGACAGACACCGTGTGTACACATGTAACGTGCGACAGAACAAAACATAAAACAAAGAAAAAAGGCATCCACACATTCACGCCCCCAACCACACACAAATACGTGACCCCGAAACGAACAGGACCTGGGTGTGTGTGTGTGTGTGTGTGTGTGTGTGTGTGTGTGTGTGTGTGCGTCCTCCGAGGTGCACGTGGATCCTACCTGCGCCGGTACCTCATAGGGACCCCCCAATAAGGACCCCCCAATAAGGACCCCCCCTAACCCAACAACCTTAACCTTAACCCTTCCTCACGGTAAGCTTTTGTTGGTCTCGTCGTGTGACCGGCCTGTTGCTTGCTGTACCGCCTGGTACAGTAGATTGGGCTACTAAAGATGGCTCTATGCAATGGATCTATGGTAGAATTAGGACTTTGTCGCTACAGAGCACTTCATAAACACTTCATAAAGTCGTTAGGAAGCTCTCTTCTCTGTAATAAGATAAGATGAAATTAGACCGTATTAGGGTCAAAGCAGCAAATTGGGGATTAGCTGTTAAGATCACTTATTGGTTGGCAAGTCTATTGTGAATTAATGAGAAAAGCAGGGGGATCCTATTACAATGAAGCCGTGTGGGTTCGGTTTCAGCTGTGATTGGCTCGGGGGGGGCAGTGAGGTCATTTCCTGGTGGCGGTTCTTACCGGCCGGCCCAGCTCAGAGGCTCTGAGGAACTCGTCGACCGAGGGCCCCCTCCGACGTCCACGCGCCAAGCCTTCCTCGTCTTCTTCTTCCTCGTCCGAGTGGCGCTGGTGGAAGGGCTGCTCGCCGTATCCCCCCTGCTGTCTCCTGTCGCCCTGGGGGGGGGGGGGGGGGGGGGGGGGAGAGGAGGAAAGGAGAGGAAGAGAGAACGAAAGAAGGACAGAAAGAGAGGCGGAAAAGAATGGAAGATAAAGAGAGGGAAGGACATGAAGAAGGAAGATTATTAAATTGGACGCATTTATTTTTTGGACAATACGGGCAAACAAGCTCTACTTTTCGTGGTGTGAGCACAATCAATAGTAACCAGATGATAATGACCAAAGCAAAACATTGCAATTAACGGTGCAGTGTGTAGAATTGAGTGGCCTCTTCATCATAAATCCTTTGAACAAAATATCCTATGCATAAAGAGGTGTCAATGTTTATGGAGTTTCATACACTTTTTAATCCAAGTTGAGAATAGCGGAGTGAACTGCAGTCAACGGCTGAGGGGGATTATGATAGGATGTGCTTTCGTTGTGAGGAGTTCGTTTCTGAGCATGTTTCCCTGTTCGATGTGAATCACCAAAGAGGGGAGCATTACCTGTGTGGAGCTCATTTTACAGAGCAGCTAGTCATGCTACAGAGCAGTGTCTGGTGCTACAGAGCAGTTTGTGGTGCTACAGACTAGCGTGTCATGCTACACGGCAGTGTGTGGTGCTACAGACTAGCATTTCATGCTACACGGCAGTGTGTGGTGCTACAGACTAGCATTTCATGCTACACGGCAGTGTGTGGTGCTACAGACTAGCATTTCATGCTACACGGCAGTGTGTGGTGCTACAGACTAGCATGTCATGCTACAGTGCAGTGTGTGGTGCTACAGACTAGCATGTCATGCTACACAGCAGTGCATTGTGCTACAGACTAGCGTGTCATGCTACAGAGCAGCGCGTGGTGCTACAGACTAGCGTGTCATGCTACAGAGCAGCGTGTGGTGCTACAGACTAGCGTGTCATGCTACAGAGCAGTGTGTGGTGCTACAGACTAGCGTGTCATGCTACAGAGCAGCGCCTGGTGCTACAGACTAGCGTGTCATGCTACAGAGCAGCGTGTGGTGCTACAGAGCAGTGCGTTGTGCTACAGACTAGCGTGTCATGCTACAGAGCAGCGTGTGGTGCTACAGACTAGCGTGTCATGCTACAGAGCAGCGTGTGGTGCTACAGACTAGCGTGTCATGCTACAGAGCAGCGTGTGGTGCTACAGAGCAGTGCGTTGTGCTACAGACTAGCGTGTCATGCTACAGAGCAGCGCCTGGTGCTACAGACTAGCGGGTCATGCTACAGAGCAGCGTGTGGTGCTACATCGCACAGCGTCGGACTACATTGAGCCGCGGACCGACGCGGTGCGCTCCAGCGTCAGAATACCTTCCCGCTCTCCGCCGCCACGCGCTGCGCCGCCTCGCGGGCGATGGCCTTGGCCACGGTGTCCGGGATCAGCGTGCCCCGCGGCTGGGGCAGGATCCTCTGCGGGGAGGGGGAGCGGGGGTTGGCCGACGGGGGCGCCTCCAGGGTGTGTACCTGCGGGGGAGCCATCCGCGCCGGGTCCCACGCACCGGGCTGTCCTTGGGGGCCCGGGGCCATCCGCGGGGGGTCCCATCCGCTGGGCGGGGGGCCGGCGCCGCCGTGCTCTTTGGCCTCCAGGTCTCTGGCACTTACTGGTCGCTTGGGCAGGGGGTGGGGGTGGGGGTGGGGGATCAGGGGCAGCCGGTGCTGGGGTCTCAGGCCCTGGTGCGGCTGCAGGTGCAAGGGCTGCGGCTGACAGTTGGGGGGCCGGGGTTGGCCTTGGGGGTGGGGGTGCCCCTGTGGGCCGCCGGGGTGTGGCACCCCATGGTGCGGACCCCCGGGGTGTTGACCCCCGGGGTGTTGACCTCCAGGGTGTTGACCCCCAGGGTGTGGACCCCCAGGGTGTTGACCCCCAGGGTGTTGACCTCCAGGGTGTTGACCCCCGGGGTGTGGACCCCCAGGGTGTTGACCCCCAGGGTGTTGACCTCCAGGCTGCGGACCCCCAGGGTGCGGACCCCCAGGGTGGGGACCCCCAGGGTGGGGCTCCCCGGCGTGGGGCTGGCGGGGCTGGGGCTGGGGCAGAGTCTGTCCGTGGGGGTGGGCTTGGTTCTGGGGGTGCGTCTGCTGCGGGTGGGGGTGGGGCAGGGTCTGTGAGTGCGGGTGGGGGTGGGGCTGGGGCTGAGAGTTTTGGGGGCGGGGGTGGGGTGGCGGCGGGTGTTGGTGGGGGTGTCCCGGCGCCGGGGGCGGGCCACACAGCTGGAGCTGGGGCTGGGGGTGCTGCAGGTGGGGGGACTTGAGGTGGGGGTGCTGTTGAGGAGGCGGGGGGCCGGGGGGTCCGCTGTGGGGGTGCAGCGTCAGCGCCAGGGGCTGGGGTCCGGGCGGGGGCAGGGCCAGGGGGGGCGGAGGCACCAGCAGGTTGTTTGGAATGACGGCGACGGGCGAGTCCTGGGACTCGCCCTGCGCGGACAGAGTTCTGACGATGACCTCGCGCGCCTCCAGACACTGGATGCGGGTCAGCTCCACGCTGACGTAGTCGGCCAGCGGGTACAGCACCTCGGCGATCTGCTCCGCACGGTCGCCACGACAACGACAGTAGTGTTAGCATTAGCATTAGCGCAAAGTGATTCTTTTTTTTATGGTCGATCTTCGAATAGGCCGCTATTGTTAATCTATCCATTCTGTGTAACTATTCATTTGTAATAAAAAAACAAAACTTTCATGTATAGGAACATATGACACCAGATAATCACACCAGTGTGATTAGCCATCACAAGCCGTTTGGAAAATCTGCCTCTTCTGACGTCACATCAAGTGGGCGTGTCCACCTAGATGTGTGCTGGACAGATCAGTCTACCAGCCTACCCAGTGGACGGTAGCAAACGTTGTTCATCTATCGCCATACATCTAGGCGGATATGCCCCCTTGTTATGTCAGAGGAGAAAGATTTTGAAAACAGCTTGTCATGACTAATCCCACTCACACATGGTGGTATAATATGTAACCCTTAAAAACATTGAATGTAGTTCAGAATAAATTTGGCGTCAAACGGAATATGATGCCATCAGGATCCAGACATTGGGTTACAATTTGTCTGCTCAATGAAGACTGAGCTATCTTTATTATCTAATGGTGTACACTCCTGGTATAAACAATGACATTTATTAACCCACCAATACATTTTGAACGGAATGCATGTTAAAAGTGAGAGGCTTGTGATGGCACTTCACTACAGCTAGAGCCCAGTGTTGTGCACATGACGTGTATATGTAAAAGAACTGAGCGCAGTCAGACACAGCATACGGCATCATAACGGCTACACCCTAGCATCCCTATAAAGTACTCCGGTACCCCCATGCAACCTTTAAAATCCAATATCTTAATGTTTACATCGAGAAGCAGAACGGAGGCTCTGATGTTCCATTCCTGCGTGCCGCATCCTTATAACACTCTCACCGCCTCCGTTACGTAAACTCAGGGGAAATGAATCACGGCTGCGGACGCAAAGCTGTCAACCTTGCACAATGTTTTGACATCCCTGCCGGAGACAGCTCCTCAAAGTCCTTCCACTCCCTCGCCCCCTCCCCCCCCCCCCCCCCTCCTCCTCCTCCTAAACCGGGCTGACACGGAAATCCACGTTCGCAGTGGAACCCCCCCACCCCCCCACCCCAACCCCCAACCCCAGCTCACCCTCTGTCCTTTGGTGCAGACTACGTAACCGATGACGTTGGCCCCGTTGGACGTCCCGGTCGGGGAGAGGGGCGGGGGCTTCCAGTGCACCTGAAGGACTCCGGGCGCCTGTCCGCACAGCACCTGCACCTCCTGAGGTGCCAGAGGAGGGCCTGGGACAGAGCAACGAGAGAGCAGCTGTCAGTACCCATGTCGGTGTGTGTGTGTGTGTGTGTGTGTGTGTGTGTGTGTGTGTGTGTGTGTGTGTGTGTGTGTGTGTGTGTGTGTGTGTGTGTCTGTGTGTGTGTGTGTGTGTGTGTGTGTGTGTGTGTGTGTGTGTGTGTGTGTGTGTGTGGGTGTACATACTGCATACAACAGAGGAGGATAGATGAAGCACACCACGGTCACCATGCATTGTGCAGTAGCAGCAGAGGTTGGAATCAGGTTTTGTGAAGGAGATGGCGGTTCTGTTTGGTTTTGGTACGGTACGATACAACAGGGGCCCATGCTGGGGACATGGGATGGCTGTGAGCATTCAGGAGGAATCAAGTTGTGATGGGGGATATTTGGAAGGAAATGGACTTAAATATCAAAGGGTATAAGGGAATAAAGATAAGACATAAGAAAGACCTACATTCAACTGGAAGAAATCTCCTACACCTTCCTAAAAGCATCCTTGTGTAGGTTATGTGTTATGCAGCGTAGAGCAGCCTAGAGTAGATTATGTGTTCAGCAGAGAGAGTAGCACATCCTAGAGTAGATTACGTGTTCAACAGAGAGTGAAGAGCAGCCTAGAGTAGATTATGTGTTCAACAGAGAGAGTAGAGCAGCCTAGAGTAGATTATGTGTTCAGCAGAGAGAGTAGCGCATCCTAGAGTAGATTACGTGTTCAACAGAGAGTGAAGAGCAGCCTAGAGTAGATTACGTGTTCAACAGAGAGAGTAGCGCATCCTAGAGTAGATTACGTGTTCAACAGAGAGTGAAGAGCAGCCTAGAGTAGATTATGTGTTCAGCAGAGAGAGTAGCGCATCCTAGAGTAGATTATGTGTGAAACAGAGAGTGAAGAGCAGCCTAGAGTAGATTATGTGTTCAACAGAGAGAGTAGCGCATCCTAGAGTAGATTACGTGTTCAACAGAGAGTGAAGAGCAGCCTAGAGTAGATTACGTGTTCAACAGAGAGAGTAGCACATCCTAGAGTAGATTACGTGTTCAACAGAGAGTGAAGAGCAGCCTAGAGTAGATTATGTGTTCAGCAGAGAGAGTAGCGCATCCTAGAGTAGATTATGTGTGAAACAGAGAGTGAAGAGCAGCCTAGAGTAGATTATGTGTGAAACAGAGAGAGTAGAGCAGCCTAGAGTAGATGTTGTGTTTAGAAGAGAGAGGTTAGAGCATCCTAGACCTAGAGTACATGTTGTGTTCCACTCTCCAGGGCTGCAATGCCAAGTCATGCAAAACAGGGGGAGGCTGCATCCAGGCAGACACTCATGGTAAAATGTGGGTTTGCTCAGTGAGCAGCGAGGGAGGGTAGGCGAAAGCTTTTTACAAAGCATTTCTTTTTTTAGTGTCCATTGTTTGAGGCGGTGCTGAGTGATTCGACTTGGAAAACATCATAGCAGATGACATCGAGGATAGGGATCTGAGTCGTGATGTGCACGATGCAATGAGCAAACATGAGCAAAATTGTATTTCACTTGACTGATTACATGTGTTAGGCTTGTGTTGTATTCAATATGCCACATATATAGTAGGAGAGGTGATTAAAAGTTGTGTTGTTGATCAAAATTGAAATAAATCTCATTAAAAAAAATGAGATTATTCCACATGGAATAATGAATTCCATATTTTCTGCATTATACGATTGTGCCCAGGTTTGGTGGTGAGCTACCAGTGTCTTGTCACTGTATATTCCAGTCTGTCTTTCTCATGGCAACATGTGATCTGTATCTAATGCACTCAACATGAGCCTAAGATGCTTTTAGTAAACTAACCCCAGGGCAGATGCATATTCTGACCTGTTCTGCAATATGGTGTTGGACCTAGACAGAAATCAATAAAAACAATGTAAGGCAATGTTTCTTAACACAGCATTGTCAGTGGAATCCTTACTATCCCATGTTGTAAGTAACAAAAGAGTCCACATAGGGTAGCAAACGTATTCTGTATATTTTGATGTGGTGTCATTGGATTTTCCACATATTTCTCAAACGTGATTCTGCAACACACAATGCAAGCAAAGTAAAAAAAAATTGACAAAGTGACACTCTCGACATAAACAACACACTATTTGAACAGTACAAAAAAAACAGAGCCCTGTGTATGAGGACGTAAACCGGAAGTATACATCTGTATTCCAGGAAGTAAACAGGAAGTAGAAAACATGCTGCATATCAAGACGTAAACAGGAAGTGGAATTCTGTGCGTCACAAAGTAAGACACATCGAGTCAATCAGAAAGTTAGCATACACCCTGTACACCAGGATAAGTAAACAGGAAGTAAAACTGACCCGCCGCTAGGGTGCAAAACTCCACCCCGGCCTCCTTCTTCTCCCTCTGCTCCAGCGGCAGTTGCCATGGCACCTGGTGCGGCCTCGCCACCACCGTCACCTTGTACACCGTCATGGCCTTCAGGTTGACGAAGCGCAGCCGGCAGCGGCCCGGCTTCACCGCCGCGTGCTCCGCGCCGTCGAGGAAGATGGTGTGGCCGTAGTTACTGTTGCTGGGCAGCCAGGAGAGCTCGGCCGTGTCGCGCTGGATGTCGTCCACGCGCAGCCCGCACGCCGCCACCACCACGTTGGCGCCGACCAGCAGCGTGCAGCGCAGCTCGTCCGAGGGCCCGCGGTCGGTGGTGCTCTGGACCGACACGCGGTGCACACAGCCGTCCAGGTCCAGCTTCTCCAGCAGGCACTTGGTGCGGCCCCCGAGGGCCACGGTGGCCCTCAGCTCGCCGTCCACCAGCACGGCGTAGCCCGACATGCCGGCGCTCCAGCCGCGCGACACCAGGGGCGGGTCCCAGCCCACGATGACGCTGCGCGCCAGCTGCTTGATGAGGTTGATCCGCCGGGGGTAAGGCACCACGTCCTCCGCTAGGTCCTCGGGGTCCGGGGGCCCCTCCTCGGTGCCGTTGCTGCAGGGGCCCAGCGCGTTGGACGAGCACAGGACGCCGCCGTCGAGGGTGCCGCCGCCGCCGCCGCCCCCGCCCTCCACACCCATGATGCACAAGGGGGCGTGGCCCGGCTGGCCTAGCTCCTCCCCCTCATCCCCGGCCTGGATGGCGAGCTTCTCCTTGTCCTGGACGAACTCCACGAAGTTGGAGGGGACCAGGCCCCGTTGGCCGTCCAGCAGCTCCCCTAGAGGACAGATACGGCGTTACAGGGCAAGTTCAAGTTCAACACATCTGCCACTGGAATCATCCAGCTGATCATTTGGGAAAGAAATCCTACACCTAATGACAGGGAAACCTTTCAAATTGTTTGGAAACGATCAGTCAATGAGGAAAACCCATCCTCCTCATCCGCCGTAGGCCTTTGATATTTACGCGCAGATATACATCCAAAAGCCAAATATTTGTAATTGTCAGGGTACCATTTATCTAATGTTGAAGCTCTGCTGTCTGTCTACTGTTGATTCCAGATGACAGTTGGTTTCTGTCGCCTGCAGCGTTCTATTGATCAGAGTGCCACCGTTTTTCATTATAGCCCAGCAACCCGGAGCACGATAGTGTTCAGTGTTGTGCTGCTCAAGGACTTCTCTGGGAAACGCTCATAACTGCTGTCATAGTAACCCTGTCACCTGAGCCTTCTGAGCCAGGTCGTCGTTATAAACCCCGCCCGGTCAACACCTGTTTGCCTTTCATTTCAGAGGGAGAAATGTCAACACAAGCTGAGATTGTATGAGGCTAGAGACCTGAGACTTAAACAGCGAGCTATTTACCTGATCCCAAGCCTTACTGACTCATGTTGATCCATCTTTCTACATTAGAAAAGAGCCAAACACGGGAGAAGGTATAAAAATACACATTTATCTTCCAAGACATATTTAATGCTTAATTGTGTTCAATGTGCAATTGTATCATACAGCTATTACGGGATTGTGTGTGTGTGTGTGTGTGTGTGTGTGTGTGTGTGTGTGTGTGTGTGTGTGTGTGTGTGTGTGTGTGTGTGTGTGTGTGAGTGGGAGTGCATTCATTGAATTAGTACTCATGGCTAATAGGAACCAAGGGCCCCATCATAACAGCAGTCTGGTTTAGGGGCCCCCAGCTGTCCCCTTCACTGGCAAACACAGAGTGACTCCAGTAGTAAACACAGGGGCCCTCTTCTAGGAAGCAAGGCAGTGTGACGTAAGTAGCCAACATAGCGGCCCCTCGCCCTAGGAGACAAGTCAGTATGGCTCCAGTAGTAAACCTACCGGCCCTCGCCCTAGGAAACAAGTCAGTATGGCTCCAGTAGTAAACCTACCGGCCCTCGCCCTAGGAAACAAGTCAGTATGGCTCCAGTAGCAAACATAGGGGCCCTTCTTTAGATGGCAAGGCAGTCTGTTTCCTAGACGGTATTCCTGCCACTGCTCCCCAGGACTAAGCTGGCAACAATAGCTAATGTGATTAAGAGGAGCCACCAATGGTGAAGCCGCCACGATGCTAACGTGATTAGACACAAGATCAATTTAATTGCCTGTTAATACAACTAATGGGGAGTTCTTTTTGGTGATCTTGGCACCGAGACACTGTTTATTATCTGCATATTATTGTGCCATCCGACACTGTTCTGTCGCGCACGGGGGGAAGGAGATGCGGAATGCGAAGATAATTTTTCGAAACGGTATAAAAGATGACGATTTAAAGTGTTAGCCAACCCCATGTTTCAGCCCGCATTGAACACTGAACATATTTTTTAATGCATTTTGGGCTGAGAAGGGGAGGTTTTATCTCCATAGTTACAACCCACGGCTACTTAATGATAAAAAATGTTGAAGCTTCAAGCGATGAGTGTGCTGGTTATAACGAGCAATGTTATGTACTGTGTCGTTATACTATCAGTGTCTGGGAAGCCTAAGCCTCCCTCGGACACAGACGTAAATATCAACCGCTACACAGGCCCGAGCTCCACACATCCACACACACCAGGCGTCAGCGTTCCCCCCTGTCATGGGTGTGCCTGCCTTGTTAACACGCCCGATTCTAAACCAGTTTTTTCTGAATTACGCTATTATTTTATTCAACAAACAAACAAAATAGTATCAATGTGTTGTTGTCGTAAAACTACTAATATTTTTTAAACAGAAACATGATTTTTGGGTATCTGGCACTGTGAACCAATATTTATAATAGTTTTGATGCAAGCTTTGATGTTTATTAACTGGTTTCATGAGAAGTAGGGGTGACTACATATAGAATAACTCGCAAATCTGATAGGGAAACAATAGTAAATTATACTCTACAAGTATGTTTATGACTTTAGTCTAGACAGACAGAAATTTGATTAGATACAGCACTTTTAAACAATTCAGCCAATATTATTGAGGTAAACAAAGAGTGTTTGATCATGATTAATGATTGATGATGCAGAAAAGGTACCTCTGAAAGGTATTATTTCTTCAAACCGAAACAAAATAGTTTACGCTGATCTGCAAACTTGACCAGACTCTTTTCTCCTCACCTTCATAAAACCCATCGTCGTCCATGTTCCCGTACACGTAGAGGTACTTTCCCGCCACCAGGGGGAGCTCTGCTTCAGGGTGCTCATTGGGTCCATCGTATGGGTTATAACTGAGGGAATAAATGTCAGAAGTTGTAACCCTAAACAGACCCAACAAAACAATATCCACATCCCAGCTTTCCCAACAGTCCAGGGAACGTCTCATCTATTTATACGGTATCCCTCCGTCTTTTACCGAATAACTGGATTAAAGTTGACGTATTGTACCACCAGGTGGGAGTGGGCCATTTTGAAAATCGACCTCTTCTGACATCACAAGTGGGTGTGTCCACCTAGATGTATGACAGAGAGATGAGCAACGTTTGCTCCAGTCCACTGGGTGGGCTGGTAGACTGATCTATCCAGCACACATCTAGGTGGACACGCCCACCTGTGATGTCTGAAGAGGCAGATTTTCTAAACGGCTCACACCTGGTGGTATAATCTGTCACCTTTAAAAAAACACACCTTGTGTGGTCACACATCCCATGAGAGCCATCCACCCACCTGTAGCGGGCGGAGCAGAGCCGGACCTGGCCTGTATAGCGAGCCTTGGACCTGGGTGATGGGCTCACCTCATCCTCCATCTGAAACCAGGTGCACTGTTTACAGTCAGGCTACAGGGCACTCAGTCAATGCTGAATAACAAGAGGAGGGGGCATTGGACAGGCTATAAGGGACAGGACCTGTTAATGAACAACTGTTGTTGTCGATTGTGGTGTATCGGTCTGTGTGTGTGTGTGTGTCGATGTTTAAACGAAATGAGCTCTCTTGCACACACACACACACACACGTACACGCACACACACACGCGCACACACCACACACACACACACACACACACACACACACACACACACACACACACACACACACACACACACACACACACACACACACGCACACACGCACTTAGCTCAGGTAGCATAGCCGACATAACTTCACGTAGCGAACGCAGCTTAGCTCGCTCCCTGCATCGGCCACACCCACCTCTGAGGGGGCCCCCTGTCGTGGGCAGCCGGGCCGATCCGTTGCCGCCGCGCTGGACCTGACGGACAGCGGCTCAGGCCTTTCCCGGGGTCTGGTCTGGGGCGGTGGGCGGGGAAACAGCGATCGGTCGATCAGTGGCTGTGTGTTTGCCACGCGCTCATCGCCTGGGAAACATTGATTCCCAGAGCAAATAATGAACATCTTTCATTTCTACCCCTGTCCTGCCGCTCTCTGCACCGCTATTGATATTCTGTTAAGGAGGGCAGGAAGCAAACAGCAAACAGGCTTTGGCGCACACATTGTTCCAGGGTCAACATGCGTCTCTCTTTAGATGTGTAAATAAATGTTAATAAATGCCTTTCCGCACGCAGGTCCTTAGAGACCCCACGCGGCACGTCGGGTGGGGAAGCGTCTGAACTACAAATAGGATCGTCCTCCAGGAGATCAAAGACAGATACGAGGAGGGAGCGCCGAGGAATTTATTAGGATATTTCTTCCTGCCGCCGCGCGAGGATTGAGTTTAATCGCGCAGGCAGCTGCAGTGGCACCAACCAGAGAGATCGTCACACGCACGCACAAACGCAGGCACCCACGCAGACTCAGTCTGCGCGCGTGGAGCACGCACGCACTACCACACCCCGTCTTCAAACACCCCGCAGCCTCCCTCTCTCTCTCTCTCGCTGTGTCTCTCTATCTCGCACTCTCTGTGTGTGTCTCTCTTGCTATCTCGCTGTCTGTCTGTCTCTCGCTCGCTCTCTCTCTCGCTCTCTCTCTCTGTCTCTCTCGCTCTCTGTGTGTCTCTCTATATCGCACTCTCTGTGTGTGTGTCTCTCTTGCTATCTCTGTGTCTCTCTCTCTCGCCCTGCTCTCTCTCTCTCTCTCTGCCTCTGTATCTCTCTCTCTCTATCTCTCTATCTTGGAGAATCTCTAATGGAGAACAAGATAAAGAGGATATCCAGATTCAACACCACCACCCTACTCCTCTCCCCCCCTATCTTTCTCTCAACCTCCTATCTTTCCGTCTTCCCCTCTCTCTCTCTCTCTCTCTCTCTCTCTCTCTCTCTCTCTCTCTCTCTCTCTCTCTCTCTCTCTCTCTCTCTCTCTCTCTCTCTCTCTCTCTCTCTCTCTCTCTCTCTCTCTCTCTCTCTCTCTCTCTCTTCCTCTCCTATCTTTTTTCAACCTGCATTGCTGATGCTGCTGGATATATTTGGGGGTGGGCTGCAGAGAACCCCCCCCCCTGATATAAGGATGCTGTAGCACTAACTCACAACAAACAGGTGTCGTACATCAGGCGCATGGTTAATTAGCGGGGAGTTATTGACCGTACAGAAGATGTACCGGTGATTACTGTCCCTGGACCGGCAGGGCGGGGGTTAGGGTGGGGGGCATGACAGCACCAGCCTTTACCACTTCATCACGACTCGAGGAGCATTGGCAGTATCAGTCGTAGTAGTGCGGTACTAGTAGTAATACTGCACTAGTACTTGTTCCCGTATCGTATGTCCTCATTGAAAATCCACGTGTTGATTACATAAGGTTGCAATAATAAATCAATAACTCCCTATTTGTACACAGATGTGTGTGTGTGTGTGTGTGTGTGTGTGTGTGTGTGTGTGTGTGTGTGTGTGTGTGTGTGTGTGTGTGTGTGTGTGTGTGTGTGTGTGTGTGTGTGCGCGTGTGTGTGTGTGTGTGTGTGTGCGTGTGTTTTTGCGTGCTTGCGTGTGTGAGTCAATAACTCCCTAGTTGTACACAGTTGTGTGTTTGTTTCCGTGCGTGTGCGTGTGCTTGCGTGTGTGTGAGTCTGTATGAGCCGATGACTCACCGGTTCCTATTTGCGGTGTGCTGAGGATCTGTCGGAGGTTCCTCTGCTGGTGACTCCTGTACGGGGAGGAGGAGTCAGAGGCGGGGCCGTCGGACGTCTCCAACTCTGAGCGTAGGTCAAGCAGCAGCTGGAACCGGTTACGCTGGGACCTGCATTTGTGCTCTAGGTCGCGAACCTTGACCTTATGGAGGTGAGGTGGAAGATGGGGTGGGGTGTCGATGAGGGGGGGGGGGGGGGGGGGGGGGGGGGGAGAGAGTGTAGGAGAGAATGGTTGAGAGAGAGGGTGGGGGGGAGAGAGGGAGATGCGAGAGAGAGAGAGAGAGAGAGAGTGAGAGAGAGAGAGAGAGAGAGAGAGAGAGAGAGAGAGAGAGAGAGAGAGAGAGAGAGAGAGAGAGAGAGAGAGAGAGAGAGTCAGTCAGTCACGGCAGGGAAGGGTTCATTCAAATGCAAACCACAGCTTTGAGCTGGGAGCAGAGCTTTTGTTCTCTACTGCCTATCATGTCGATGTGTAGATCCACCTACCCGTTCATCGTCTAATCAATTAGGATGCAATTAGGACCGGATCCCTAACGAGCCATTTTAATATCCATGTGGTGCTCGTTTGATCCAAAGCCTCAGTGTCCAATCAGAGCGCAAAGATACGAGGGAGGTCTTGGTGCGGGGTCGTCCCTATGCAACGGCACTGCAGCTTTTGATAAGGCTGCTGAACAAGGCGTGGAGTTATAATGCTGGGGAAAGTCATATACATTACAGATATTATGCTAGCGGCCCTCAGTGTGATTTAGGTTGACAAGCGGCGGCTAGCACGGCGGCTAGCACGGCGGCTAGCACGGTGGCTAGCAGAGTGAGGCGCCCCACAGCTACTCTGTGCATACGACTTCGGGGAGAGCGAGAGTTATTGTTGCTCTCTCTCTCCCTCTCTCACCCTTTCTGTCTCTCCATCTTTCTCTCTGAGGAAGGTAGCACACTTTGGAAATCTGCTGACTCAGCCCGGAAGATGGACGTTGTGGAGAATGTTATTGGGAATAATAAGCAGCCCTTCACAGAAAGCCATTTCTTATTTATAATGGCTCGAGAACAGAAAGACAATGGGTTGTTTGTGTGTGTGTGTGTGTGTGTGTGTGTGTGTGTGTGTGTGTGTGTGTGTGTGTGTGTGTGTGTGTGTGTACAGTGTGTGTGTGTTTGTATCATGTGCAAATTAAGAGAACACATATATGTATACTATCTCAAGCATCAATTCAATATAGGCATATGTAAATGTACATGTATAGTCAAACGTTTTCTGTTCCAAATGTTTCCGGTAAAATTCCGGTAAAAGTAATCTAGTAAATATTGTGCATTTCTAGTATTCCTGTGAAGATTAACTTCCGGACTGTTCTGTTTATGCTGACTGTGTTCCTAGGTTTCCTCCAAGTTAGGCCTGGTCATTCTCTAAGGCTTCTTTTCCTCAGGAAATCTCGTTAATGCGCTGGAGATGGAAAATAATTTGACCTTACTTGAACTCGGTTTAACAGGCTACTCCCTCTCCATCTCTCCTAATCTCCCCATCTCTCACTCTCTCTCTCTCTCGTTCTCTCTCTCTCTCTCTCTCTCCATCTCCCTCTCCATATATCGCTCTCTTCCAATCTATTCCTCTCTCTCCATCTCTCAATCACTATCTCTTTCTCTCTCTCGCTCTCTCTCTCTCTTCCTCTCCATATATCGCTCTGTTCCAATCTATCCCTCTCCCTCTCTCCATCTCTCCCTCTCTCTCTTTATCTTTCTCTCTCTCTCTCTCTCTCTCTCTCTCTCTCTCTCTCTCTCTCTCTCTCTCTCTCTCTCTATCACTCCATCTCTCACTCTCCATATATCGCTCTCTTCCAATCTATAGCTCTACCTCTCTCTTCCCGTCCGTTTTGATGATGACAAGAGATTTAAAGCGGAGTAGAAAACGCTCTGGAGTAGATGAAGCACTGATATAATTCTTCTCTAACCCCCCCTGCTAGACTAAGGAGGAAAGCGTTGTGTTGCGTCGTGCAGCGCTGTAGCGTAGCGTACGACTCTGATCAATGAGAGCTGTTACACGTCTGATGCAGAAGGACGTACAACGCTCAGCAAAATGCTAAAATAGATGACACCAGCCGACCATACACGTGCTAGCGCAATTTGGCATGGCCTCCCATTCCCTTCGAGTTCAGCCATGTGAGTGGACAATCGACATTCAGTGAGTACTAGCAGACCGTACGGACTGGTGTTGAATTAAAGGTGACATATTATACCACCAGGTGTGAGCGTGATTAGCCGTTACAAGCCATTTTGCAAATCTGCCTCCACTGACATCACAAGTGAGTGTGTCCGCCTAGATGTGTGCTGGATAGATCCGTCTACCAGCCTACCCAGTGGACTGTAGCAAACGTTGCTCATCTATCCGTCATACATCTAGGTGGACACGCCCACATGTGATGTCTGAAGAGGCGGATTTTCTTGGCGGCTCGTAACGGCTAATCACATTCAAACCTGGTGGCATGTCATGGGACCTTTAAACAATATATATATATAGAGAGAGAGGTTAACTGCACTGCTCACAATTAAATTATCTAGTTCTGGTCTCTGATTTTACAGATTTTCGGTATAATAGGTCACCTTTATGACCCATCCCGACCATACCCGTGCTTCCGCGATTTGGCATCGCCTCCCTTTCCCTTCGTGTTCAGCCATGTGATCGGACAATGGACGTTCAGTGTAAGCCCCGGTGGACTATACGGACTGGTGTTGAATTTAACTCTCTGGTTTTAAGCACTTCCGTCGACAGCGTTGGTAAACCCCCCGAGCAGCAAGTAGAGAGGGCGAGGGGAGCGATGCCAATCACGAAGCGCCACACGTCCACACCTACCCCCCGCGGCCGGTGTCCCCGTGTGGTGACGTCAAAGGGCCTCGGACGCGGGACTTAATGACAGTCTTATTTTAGAAACAGGGACTAGAATAGTACCGGCTCCCTCGCCCCGCGAGGTGGCCAGCTGACGAGACAGTGCCACTGGATGATAGTGCCTTTTGTTTTTTTCTTTGCAATGGCCTTGTTTGAGTGGATTTTATGTTCTTTCTGCTGCATAATGGCCTAATTCATTTAATTTATTGTTTTTGGGGGCGGAAAGGGGTATTTTTGAATGTTCCCCTGATTTGTTATTACTTAAAGGGATACGGCAAGGTATTTGTAGATCGGCGTTTGCATGTCTTCTGACTTGGACCAGTTGTTTTATGCTAAATTCATCATTGTGCAACCAGAGGGGGTTTCCACTGCGTTAGCATTCGCTTCCTGTTAGCCGCTTCCCTTGCCTTGCAGAGGAACACTGGCCTAACTCTTGTGAATGTGAGGGGAATACACTTTCAATTCCTTTCTAAAGATTTCCAAGGTGTTCCGAATAGTCTCTAATTCAAAAAGTGCCAGTAACAACACCGTAAGATTGTCGTTTGTCTACAAACACAAATGGTAATGCACTGCTGACACAAGGCTACCCTCTGCGTAGACTAGCCAGCCAGAGGCAGCTGATAACATAATTGTGCCAGCAGTGCATGGCAGGAGCCATATAATCCACAGCGTCGGAAAAATAGTGCAGAGCCTATGCAAAAAATATCTTGTTGCAGAGGAACTCCAAAAGCTAGACATGCCCCTCCTCTCTGACTTCCTACTTCAACTTTGGAACGGTGGGCGTAGCTGTGGACACAAAGCCCTTACTCTGGGAAAGGAGATAGGAGCTGTACGCAGACCTTTTATGGCCGACTGCGGTCGTGACGGATGTTTGATTTTGTTTGCGGCGACGGTCGATCAACGCCAGTCAGGCGGTTATCACAGATCCGGCCACAGACATGGTGAGCGGGATGTAGAAGAGCTGTGTGAGCAGTGGTATCGTGCTCAGGACAGCTTAACGGAGCTAGGCTAAACTGAAGGATTATGACACCTAATAATGGCTCAAAGATCTGGCTCTTCATTTTTTCCAAATTCTGTCCTCATCTAGCATATGAAATAAATTAAGTTTATTTTGTATTGATGATGTTGTTGTTTTTGTCGCTTTAATCCTATCTGAACGTATCTTACAATCAGGCCTTTTGGGTAAACTGATCAACATCATCAAACTGGTCCTATTTGAGGTGGATTAACCATCTTTGGTGCATGAGGTTAAACAAGGCAGCAAACACATGGTGGTTACAGAGGCACCATTGTATCCACGTAATTACATCAGGAGTCCTTTATAGACGACCTCTAGCAGATGCACTGCTCCTTCAAGTTCGTGGTCTGCTTCGAGTGGAGCCTGTGGGAGACACAGACGAACACAGCAACACACACACACACAGAGCGACGGTTGACACTGCGGTCAGGTGAGCTGAGCCAGGCAGACACACGACTGTCAGCACAGTAGTCAGACGAATCACAAGATCATCAGAAGCTACAGTGCTTGAGCAGACATATTCAGATGGGATTAACAATAGAAGCAGGACAGGGCCCCGTACAGCAGTAGGAGCAAACTGCATTGTAGTGTCACGCACGTAGAGCACTCCCAACTCAAGGGTCTCTAGTTGGCCCAAGCTACCTATGGGCCAAACGAGGAACCAAATAATGGGTTTGAAGGTGAGGGTTGTTAACCACAACCCTGGAAACTTTGTAGAACAGCATGCAGCTTCTACAAAGATAGGATACTATATCTACTATATATAGCTACAGTTTAATATACCTTTTTCTAGGAATGTAGAACAGGTCGATTTTTCCTGAACTGTTAAAATTGGAGAAAGTAAACAAAAACGATTGAATTTGATGTCAGGATTTGGCACCTGCGTGAAGTTGGCACCCCCATGTGTAAAAAAAACATGTAAAACTATTTTCAGATCGTGTGTGTCGTTTGGCGTTTGTGCACGACAATGAAATTGTGTCCTAAGTACCGTTTTGAGATCTAGTACACGTTGTGAGATACAAACATACATTGTACATAGACGCACTCAGCACCCCAATATGTCCGAATCGGTTCAAATGTGTCTCAATCATTGTGTGCATCGTTTGTGCACGTTTGTGCACGACACTAATAAACATTTGTGCTTTTTTAATTTTTATGTATTAAGGTTTCATTTATTCACTCAGCACCCCAATAATGTCAGAATTGGTTCAAATTGGTCTCATTTCGTGTTGTGCATCGTTTGTGCACGTTTGTGCACGACAAATAAACATTGGTGCTCTGTTAATTTTTAAGTTATTAAGGTTTAATTTTATTTCTCACTCAGCACCCCATACAAGTCAGCAATTGGTTCAACTTGGTCTCATTCGTTTGTGCATCGTTTGTGCACGTTTGTGCACGACAAATGAACATTTGTGCTCATACCGTTTGAGATATCAAACATGACATTTTGTAAACATATGACGTCACTCAGCACCCCAATATTGTCCGAATCGGTGCAAATGTGTCTCAACTTCAACGTGCACAAACGATGCACATACGAATGAGACCAATTTGAACCAATTCTGACATTATTGGGGTGCTGAGTGAAAAAAATTGAAAACCTTAATAACTTAAAAATTAAAAGAGCACAAATGTTTATTTGTCGTGCCACAAACGTGCACAAACGATGCACAAACGAATGAGACCAATTTGAACCAATTCTGACATTATTGGGGTGCTGAGTGAAAAAAATGAAACCTTAATAACTTAAAAATTAAAAGAGCACAAATGTTTATTTGTCGTGCACTAACGTGCACAAAACGATGCACAAATGATTGAGACACATTTGAAACGATTCGGACAATATTGGGGTGCTGAGTGACGTCATATGTTTACAAAATGTAATGTTTGATATCTCAAAAACGGTATGAGCACACATTTTCCTTTGTCGTGCACAAACGTGCACAAACGAAGCACAAACGATCTGAAATAGTTTTACATGGTTTTTTTACACATGGGGTGCAACTTCACGCAGGTCCTATTTGGCCCATGTTTCATTTTGATCTTGATGTTGATCTTAGAGTAGCATATTGGATGCAAGGTTTTGAATACATTTTACCAGCAATCTTGGCAAAGTTATTGAAGTGTTCTCTATGCAATTAAAGTGCACAGGTTCGTGTGACGCAGGGGATGAGCGAGGTCCATCCATACTTTTTTTCACAGCATTATTCATTATCGTACGCTTCTATGCAAAACCAGAATGTGCCTTTCACCCGAGAGACAGTGACACTTGGCTAAGATGGATCACCTTCCTCAAGATTATTTGCCATGATATTTGCAAGGGTCTTCAGTGAGGGTGACTTGCATCAGAGCTTTCGTCCCAAACGCCCTGCGCTGCTACTATGGAATCATTCAAACACGAACATCCTCTATATGTTAGCTTAGCTCATGTTGGTTTTGGCTCTTACCCTTTGCAGTAAACCTTTGCAGTAAATCAATCTCCCTCTGCTTGCCGTGCAGGAGCTCCAGGGCTCGCTCATGCTCTACCTGCAGCCGCTGTCTCTCCTTTGCGACATCGTGCATTTGCTGGAGCATGGGATGAAGACAGGAAAACACAGCGTTTGGTTAAAACGACGGGCCTTGGGACTTGTGAGGAGAAACGGGATGCAAGCGACACTATCTATCTGAGCAAGGCTCCGGTCTGAGGTACCAGGAACCAAAGGTCTGGTCTGAGGTACCAGGGACCAGGGCTCTAGTCTGAGGTACCAGGGACCATGGTTCTAGTCTGAGGTACCAGGGACCAAGGCTGTGGTCTGAGGTACCAGGGACCATGGTTCTAGTCTGAGGTACCAGGGAGCATGGTTCTAGTCTGAGGTACCAGGGACCATGGCTCTAGTCTCTGAGACGAGAGACCAAGGCTTTAGTCTCCGGGAGGTTAGTTAGAATGAACACACACAATCACCTCAGTGTGCTAGCCTCCATTGTGTATATCCATTGAACAGATATCTGTCATCGTCAACTTAATTCAAATGTTTGGTAGCACTTTAATACAACTGCAACTTTTAACAATTAATAAAGCAGAAGTAACAATCCTCATTTATGCAGCATTATTCTAACCCTAACCCCATTGATTCTCATTAGTAAGCTATTAATAATCAGTTATGAATAATTATTAAGATAATTAGAAAATAGTATTAGTAGAATTACCAACTCACCTTTTCTAGATGAAATTATTAACCATTATCTCATTATTTTGTCAATAATTTATAACTGATTATGATTTATTAATGCTTCAAAGTTGCAGTTATTCCAAAGCGCTACCAAATGTTTTACGATGTCTCCCACACCACACGAGCGAGGCCCTAATTCCACTCATCAACTACCTGCCAGCCGTGGCACACGCACAGAATCAACATCATTCTCCAAACTAGCCAAGTCATGAGTGCGTGGCGGCCCCTATCTGCAGGGCTTATGCCAGCTGTCACATCACTGAGGAACACACTTATAACCCTGCGATGTTTCACAGAGGGGCTTAAGAATATTTTTTTTAAAAGGAGCTTTGGAAGCTCTGACAGTCATCATTCTCTCTTTCTCTCTCTCTCTCACTCTCTCTCTCTCTCTCTCTCTCTCTGTCTCTCTCTCTCTCTCTCTCTCTCTCTCTCTCTCTCTCTCTCTCTGTCTGTCTCTCTCTCTCTCTCTCTGTCTCTCTCTCTCTCTCTCTCTCTCTCTCTCTCTCTCTCTCTCTCTCTCTCTCTCTCTCTCTGTCTCTCTCTCTCTCTCTCTCTCTCTCTCTCTCTCTCTCTCTCTCTTCTCTCTCTCTCTCTCTCTCTCTCTCTCTCTCTCTCTCTCAGTCACAGTGGAAGAGCAAAGCCTCTTTTGCTGGGGGAGTGATTTGGAGGAGTCCCGCTGCCTTGCATAATAAAAAGAAGAATTGGACGCTCTCTCCACAGCCCTCCTCTCTCTCTCTCGCTGCAGAACTTCCGTGGGTAACTTAACTTACGTTGAGCCACACACACAGCGTGATCAACAAGCTTAACGACACAAGAGGCAGAAAACTTCACGCGGTCGTCACTCAGGACACACGTCTGTACCACAGATGTTGCTTTTACAAAGCAAAGGCAGTCTGATTGTCGTTCTTAACCAGACCACTAAGACAGGGTGAATGACCCTCTGTCGGCTTAAGAAAGCAATTAAAGGCATTAATGCAGTCGGGACTCTAATTGCATTGTTCAAGAACACGTTGAACTGCGCTGTGAAGACAGGAAAGAGGGGTTCCTCTTCCACTTAGCCTTTGTGCTAGCAGAAGGTGAGCTGAGATGGAGCACTGATCAACTCTTGGCCCGACCTCAATTCATTCATTTCATTTTTTTTGGCCGTGCCTTTAAATATCCTGTGATGTATCATGGTGAACACCGGCCAACATATTCGCCAAAAGATATTCGGTAACACTTTATAATAAGGTGCCATAATAAATAGCAAACTAGTCATTACCTAACCCTTTGTTTATATTTGTTAATTGTTACTAAAATATCTATTTGGCACAAGTTAATAGTTTTTTCATCATAATTACATATTAGTTGTTTGCATAACCCTAACCCAACCCTAACACATGACCCTAACCCTAACCCTAACCCTAACACACGGCCCTAACCCTAACACACGGCCCTAACCCTAACCCTAACCATAACACACAGCGCTAACCCTTACACACTACCCTAAGCCTAACCCTAACCAGCGACACTCTGTGGTCAGTGAAAAATAACTATTAACTTGCGCCAAATAGATATTTTACTAACAAAAAACAAATATTAACAAAGGGTTAGGTAATGACTAGTTTGCTATTTATTATGGCACCTTATTATAAATTGTAACCAGATATTCTCCCAAACATGTGCAAACTTTTTCAAATTTGACATCTTGCCAAAAATGTTGACCGTTATGACGGCTCTTTCGTGAGTAGCATCACTTTCATGAGAGTAATGAGGCCATGTCTCGATTAAAAAAAGTATGTGATATTGATGTAAATAATCTATGCAAGCCTTTCGGTTGATTGCCTGCATCACGTTACGCAATGTAAGCTCCTCGAGATAATACACATACACTGATTGGTGTCCTGTTTTCCTGCGGAGGGGATGTGCTAATGTTCCTTTGATTAGCAGATTGTATCCCTGTTGAAACCACAATTCAGCTGTTTGCACTTTGAAGCCACAAGCTTCTCTCCTCCTACATTCTTCTCTGCTTCTCCCCCCCCCCCCCCACCAAAAGAAGATGGTGTTATTTCTCGGCAGCATACATTATTCCTATCATCAGAGTCAATACACAATTAGAATTTGACACGTTTGTTCTGTTGTATTCAGAAGTGGGTCCGTTGCTCTTAGTGTATAATTCTCTCCTCGATAAGCTCTACAAACAACCCTACTGAGATGGGGGGGGATTTGTAATGACGAAGTCGGTTTCTAATCACAGACGACCAAACAATGACAACAAACCGATGACAGTTTACGCTGTGATTTATGTGCCTCTCTTGTTTTGTATTAGTGTCCTGTTTTTGTGAGGGCAAACCTCCAAAGTGTATTTAAAACCGTGAAAAGCAATTAATATCTGCTGTTCATTTACAATGCATAAAAATAATTGCTTGGAAGTTTATAATGCATTTAAGTTTATAGTGCATTTGAGAGTTTTAATAAGACATCAGTTTTGTCATATTAAACCCCACACTAAAACGTTGATGTATTAAGAAGGTGATGCACACAGTAACGTAAAGCAGCAATGTCTTAGACGCAGACCACACCTTCAGAACCTCTTCCAGTTTCTCTACTTTGATTTGGAGGTGGGTCCTATCCTGCCGGGCTGCGTCTCTCTCACGCCTCACGAGCACAAAGGTCCGCCTCAGCTGCTCGTAGTCGGACCGCACCTGCACCACAAACGGGTCAACACAACGGCTCCTTACTGCATGTTCAAAGGGACGGGGCAAACCGTGGAGGCAAGTGAAAGTGAAAGTGAAAGTGAAAGTGGAACAAAAGAAAGTTTAGGAAAACAAAAGGGAGAAGTGGATGACACGCCATCCTGATCTCGAAAGTACACGTTTAGAAACTGTCGCCGAGGATCAGTCTGGCCTCTTTTAAAACAGAAAGTGGAAGGAGCTTTTGTCAGTGAATGTCTGAGCATTTAAATGATTCCCAAATATAGGCATGGCTTTACGCTGAATTGAAATGACTCTTTGCTTTCGGAAGAAAAGCAAACATCATCTTTAAGGGAAGGGAAGCCTACAGTGCAAATTAATGTTTGCCATTGTTATTCTGTCTTCTTCAGATAAAATTGTTGCAATTGTTCTGTCCATTGCTACAACCACCATTGTTTTTGACGGTGTGCAGACTGTGTCACTCATTAACTTAAACGTCTTCCCCTAGCGCTGGTTTAGAAAACTGGTCTCCGGGATCCAGAACAGACTGCTAGAAACTGAAATGGGAAATTGCAAGATCGGGATGTCTCAGAAGGCTAGATATTATACACGTTTTTGGATTTAATCTTTTTTCCTCACTTCCTGAATAAATAATCAAAATAAAATAATTTTGGCCGAGGGGAATGGTTAGGAGTTTGCCGTCTATGTGAGAAGTGAGTCAGCACCAGCCTCATGAGGCCATCCGGATATCCACAGTTTCTTGTCGCAGTATCCAAGTCCAATACCACTCTGGACTTGGGCTGGGGCAGCGATTGATTTCCAAACGTCTGCGTCCTTACATTGTTCACAAAGCCCCAGCCAATCAGAGTGAGGCTCTGGCTTTATTTGCTCTTGCCGAATCCGGTTGGAAGTAAAGCAAAACCCATAATTTAATCTGAGAAAAGCCTTCCGTGCAGATTGCTGTTAATCTTTTAACATCGTTACTCAGTCATTCTATTTCTGATAAAAAATGTTTGCCGGGCTATGCCATTGTTTTTTTTTTTTTAAATGGCAGGGCTTGGGGAGGGAGTTTCAGCAAATAATGAACAAGTTGCACACTGATTGGTCCTAGCATTTTGAAATGTTTGGAATCATCCCTCAGCAGGATCGAGGGGCAGAGCAATCTGCAGAGAGAAGCAAAGTGTGAACTTACGAGATCGGGTGTGGTCTCACAAGTCTAAATCAACCCTATCTGACCTCAGAGAGAGAGAGAGAGAGAGCGAGACCCAGAGCAAGAGTGAGAAAACCAGAAAGAGGGAGAGGATGAGCGAAGAAGAGCTGCTGACTGGAGCTTTCTGCTTCATCACTCAGGAGCTGTGTAAACGGGAGATGGTTTCCCTGGCGGACTCATGAGACCCAGCTCCAAACCATTTCTCACGAACACACCAATCTGTTCATTAATTACCGGGACAGATAAGCTTATGCGACTGAAAAGGGCCACTGCAGAAGGAGACGGTTTCCTCTCGTGTCGTGAATATCTTTAAGAATCACATTAATTGGATCCAATTTATTGATTGGGTTGGTAGAATTGAGTCAGGGACTATGTCATATGGGACATGTGTTGGGTAATAACTGGGTTTTTTGAAGTCGACATTCATTTTAGATTCCGATTCATCGGAATTGAAAGAAAAGACGCAAAAAAAGTAAATAAGTGAATGGAGAGTGAGGGTGCACTCACACTAGGCCATCTGGCCGTGGCCGTTGGCCGTTTTCACACCTAACCGTGCTCAACTGGCCCCATTGTTCTCTGGCCTGCACTCACACTAGGCCATCTGGCCGTGGCCGTTGGCCGTCGCAACTGTGGCCTGGCCACGGTAGGCTCTTGTACATACGTCATCACGTCGTAACACGTCCTCACCAAGCGTCCGCTGCATGGACCATAATAAAGTCTGCCGCCAGTCAGAGTTTTAACAACAATGGACAACAACACAGAGAACACAGTTTGCACTTTGCTGAGTCTGTTGCTTATCGTCTGCCCAAATGGCTAACAGACACTCGACTTCTCTATGGGACCAACGTGAACCAACAGTTGAACCACTTGACGCCATGTTTACCGTTTAATGGGAAAGAAGGCTCGTCGCCTTTATTATGTTCATGGTCGTCGCATGGACGAAACGTCATCCAGCTCAGGTTGCGTAGCCGTGCGTGTGCGCGTGTCGGCTCATTAGCATCTGTACCGTGGCGGCCCGTGCCGTAGCAGCACACCTCTCCCAAGTGGCCAAGTTGACCTGGCCTGGCCAGACTGGCCACACTCACACTGGCAGATTTGAGCACGGTGTGAAAACGGCCATGGCCACGGCCAGATGGCCAACTGTGAGTGCACCCTGAGTGTACATCAGAGTAGCATTAGACTTATTCAATGCTGCGTGTAAAGCACACATGCAAAAACTCAAGCACATGCGTATAGAAACACACATGCATGCGTAAATGGCAGGATTTCTGCCACTATCATTTGAGTGGTCTTTTTAAGCACCTTGGTACGAAGAAAACAATGCATTCATCTACACAGCTTTTTTTCATAACGCAGAACAGACAGAACATCTTTTTTTAAACATCTGAGGGAGGCAGTTTTAAAGGATTAATTCCAGGCGAGGAATCATTGTGTAAGTCGCCTTTTCCTGCAACACTAAAGTCCTTTTTTCTCACAATGAGAACGTGCAAGATCAGGATGGTCCCATGAGGCTATGAAAATGGAGCTAACTTATGCTGGGTACACACTACAGGATAATCAGTGCAAATTTGTGCCAGATTTCCGACAATGGTCGGCAAAGCCCCCATTTTCTGATGGTTCTACAGATTGTTTTGGGCCAGATTATCCAGTGGTGTGGTGTGTTTTAAGTTTTTTTAGGATCGGGGCCTCACCGATTTCGAAATCGCAAACATAAAACATGTTCAATATTTTCCATCTGATGGCCTGTAGTGTGGGGGGGGACCACGATGACAGCCGAGGACGTAGACAATTGATGGTCGCGTCGGCAGGACAACAGCCAATCGGAAGCCAGGCTGACTCAACGCCAACAATTCATCAAGCCATCATAACAGAAGCCATGGCGGCAAAAGCAAAAGTGGAAAAGTCTTCGAGGAACATCAAATAGAATTTCGAATTTTCCATACAAAAACGATTGCAAAAGCGAGTATAGCTAGTTCCTTCTGACCGATGTCCGCCAAGTTTATTTACACTAAATTCACGATTTTTATCGTGTTGCGAGATTTGTGGTGTGCTGTGTTGGCATAATTGTTTCCTTCCACACACTAAAAAACCAAAACAAGGAAATGTAGCATGTACTATCGTTAGATATGTGGTCTCTCACGCTATCTAAATTAGAAAATTGATCTAGTGTGTACCCAGCATTCGTCATTAAATCGAATCAGTTTTGGTTTCACATATTTGAAACGGTACCAACAGATAAACAGATGAACAGATAATAAGGGTGAATGGTTCAGATTTCATGCAAATTATACACAATACACTTTAAATACATAAATATATATTTTTTATATATATATATATATGTATGTATATATATACATATATATATATATATGGTTAGGATGCATCTGCAAAGACCCAATGGATGCCAGCCATATACATTAATGAAACGAGCAAGGGTGTTGGCTTATCAATTGGTCGATGTGGGTGATGCCTTGAGCATCCTGTAGACATACGACTATTGATCGTTATATATATAGATAGCTATATATAGATATAGCTATATTTATATATAGAAATATATATTATGTATCTATATATAAATATAGCAATTTCCTTATATTTGTATGTGAGCGTGCACGCATGCATGCTTGCATGCGCGCGTGTGTGTGTGTGTGTGTGTGTGTGTGTGTGTGTGTGTGTGTGTGTGTGTGTGTGTGTGTGTGTGTCTGTGTGTGTGTGTGTGTGTGTGTGTGTGTGTGTGTGTGTGTGTGTGTGTGTGTGTGTGTGTGTGTGTGTGTGTGTGTGTGTGTGTGTGTGTGTGTGTGTTACATACCTGGTCATACTTGGTGGATCGGAGGGTGTGGTTGATCAGCTCGAGGTTAAGCCGATGTTGCTCTTGCAGGGCCGCATGGAGCTTTGCTTTCTGGCAAAATAGAGGAGAAAGAGAGAAAAAATTATATATTACAACCGTATGTCGTTTTCAAGAACATAAGTATCATCCTATCCATTTTAGAACCGTTATGTAATTAGCAAAGAGGAGTGTGTTTGCTTGGGCGTGGTTGTGTGTGTGTGTGTGTGTGTGTGTGTGTGTGTGTGTGTGTGTGTGTGTGTGTGTGTGTGTGTGTGTGTGCGTGTGTGCGTGCGTGTGTGTGTGTGTGTGCAGCATGTGCAAGTGTGTGCATTGTGACATGTCGACCGCTCTGTAAGACGCTGTCTCCAGTACTAAAGCCACAGCTGTCCGCTGTCACCATCCATTACCTTGTTATTAACGATTAGTCTCTGGGAGAAAGAAATGGAGGGAGACTAAGAAAGGGGAGGGCCTTGGAGTGGGGGAGGAGCAGGAAGGAACATAAATGGGCTGGAATGGAGATTCAGGGTTGAAAGCGCTTTAGGAACTCCGTGCCAAAGGGCCATAGTGTTGGATGATTGTTTCTTCGTTAATGTGCTGTTTGTTAACATGCTGTTTGTTAACTTGCTGTTTGTTAACGTGCTGTTTGTTAACATGCTGTTTGCTAGATGCTGTTTGTTAAAATGTTGTTTGTTAACGTGCTGTTTGTTTACGTGCTGTGTGTTGACGTGTTGTTTGTTTACGTGATGTGGTTTATGCAACGATTAGGCTGTGGGAATGCATTTCCTTTATGGAGGGCAATAACGAAATACATTTGAATCTTGTGGTGAAGTCGAAGGGAAAGGCCATGACGTGGTGTGGAAGAGAGAAAGTGCTTGCTGGTTTACAGTAAAATTATCAGTTAGTCAATGGCATAACCACAATGGAGGCCGGATAGAACTAGGTTGGTTGAAGAGATGGTGCCTCGATCATGTTGGCTCTGGATTTAAACCCTGAGGATACACAGACCATTTACGTAGTTTGATTTGGATATACCATTTATAAATGATAATTGCTCACCTGTTGAAGTAAAAAAAAAAAAACTAAATATAACTAAGTATTAACAGTGCAGATAGTACCTTTTTTTTACCTAGCTTTATGTGTGGATATTACTATCCTTTGATCCATTCTAGTATGTATTTGAATGTGTGTGTGTGTGTGTGTGTGTGTGTGTGTGTGTGTGTGTGTGTGTGTGTGTGTGTGTGTGTGTGTGTGTGTGTGTGTGTGTGTGTGTGTGTGTGTGTGTGTGTGTGTGTGTGTGTGTGTGTGTGTGTGTGTGCGTGTGTGTGTGTGCGTGTGTGTCTGTGTGTGTGTGTGTGTGTACATAAGGGTGTTTAGCATGCAAAAGTAACGTCTGCATGTCAACGAACCACAAGATGCCTGCTCTACAGGCACCTTTAACAAGCGAGGGGTGGAGTGTAGAGCATTCACTCTCATCGTAATGTACTGGTCACCACATCCCATCTCTGCAAGCCACAACGCAGAGGAATGATGTCTTTGGCCCACAGTGCTGGAGGTAGAATGCTAATGCGATAGTCAAGACAGAGCAATGGCCGCCTACAGTCTCTCCCTCATGTCTGTGCTCAACCTTGAAGGAAGAAAATGGGACACATTCACCATGGCTATGCTTCACGCAAACTACCTTGAGAGACAACTCATACACATGAAACATCATGCTATAATGTTTGGTGAAGGTTTAACCCATTATTATGCGATAAACGATGAATGTCGGGTTAACATATAACTTCAAACTACATCAAACCAGATTATGAGGATTTGGGTAAAGGTATTAAAGGTGCATTGTGTAGAATGTAGCAGAACTGCCATGGCAAAACCTCCCTGATGAAACCCACTATCCAGCTGTGTGAGAGGCCGGAGCCCCTGGTTTTAAATGAGGACTAGGGATCTCAAAAGGATTTTATTCCACGAAATTACACATTTTTTAAAGGGCTAATCTCACACGAAAATCCTTCACATCCAGGGATTTTTATTCCCTGCATTTTTCCCCGGTATTCATTTATTTATCAATTAAATGAGACGTGAATTGCTGGGAATGGCCCAGGCTGGCAGCTCGACGGCCGCCCCTGGAACCACTGTCCGTGCTGTAACAGAGCATACTGACGGGCATACAAGGGCCGATTTGAAGGGCCGGTTTGAAGGGCCGGTTTGAAGGGCCGGTTTGAAGGGGCTGAGACGGCCAAGCCCTCCCTTTCTTGTGTCGCAAACGGCGGGGGAAATGACGTATCACGGAGACAAATCATTTGTTAGGGAGAATTCAAGAGCAACTCCAGCCCCCGGTTGTTCACCAATTGAGTGATCACATCAAATATCGAATTATAATTATATAATATAAATATAATAGGGGCTCATTGTGAGCATCACAGTCACGTAGAAGAAGCCAGGAGAGGCGTTGACGATGGTTTAATCACCTGCACCGGCAGACTTATTCAGGGACTTAAAACAGGTGAGGACCCAAACAGGTTGAAAAGGATTGGCCTGGGAAAAAAGAAACACTGTAGCAGTTTCAAAAGATCCTTTGTTCCCGGGGTCCTATGTCCCCAAGGCCCTATGTCCCCCAGAATAACACAGCACATAATGAGAACATGAAAAAGGGTCCAATCTGCCTAGGGTCCTATGCTCCCCAGTTCAACATATGTCCTATACCAGGGTCCTATTTTCGCCAGTTCTATGAAACACAAAATTGGACCCTGATGAGGATGTTCCCCAACCATGTATTTGCTTAATAAGACATGGACTATTGTGGGACTTCGCCAAAGGGGTTTTCTGTTCCCCAGCACTTCCATATGAATCTCGGTTGTAAGAGGCCTGCACTCGAGGGAACTTATTAAATAGTTAGTCATCTAATCATAAAAGCATAATCTTAATACATCCTGAGGTGAAAACTAGCCTTTGTATTTGTACTTTTTTCTAAACTTACTGTCACACTTTCATCCTTCTTCAAAGACATTTTTTTCTATTAGTTTGAGTTGTGACTAGCATCTCAATGGTGAAATGTCAAAACACAAATACATTGGTAATATCACAATAGAACTGTGACCTTTGGAAGAGGCCATTAAAATAAAATTAAATAATTTAAGAATAAATAAAAAGCCTTGTTCCAATAAATTAAACAGGATAAAATATGACTCACTTCTGTACAAAATATTTTAAATTGACTGGGGTCAAATTTGACTCATACACAATGCACAAAATATAGGACCCTGGGAACATAGGACCCTGAGAACGTAATTTGAGTTATTTTTAGACATAGTCATTGCCTTCCATAATCTTCCATAAAACAACCTCTTTTTAGTCCTCTTTGTATTTGATCAAAACAAGGTGTGTGTGTGTGTGTGTGTGTGTGTGTGTGTGTGTGTGTGTGTGTGTGTGTGTGTGTGTGTGTGTGTGTGTGTGTGTGTGTGTGTGTGTGTGTGTGTGTGTGTGTGTGTGTGTGTGTGTGTGTGTCTGTGTCTGTGTCTGTGTGTGTGTGTGTGGGTGGGTCTTTCGACAGTGTTAATGGTTGGGTGTGTTGTGGAAATGGCTTGGGAAGTGAGGAGGCAGAGTGGCTGATGGGTATTGTAGGATGGTAAAATAAGCGCAGTAGATTGATCGATTATAAACAGAAAGTTCCGACCAAGATATTCGATTGGCTCAAGGGAGCGTCAATCAATTACAAACAAGCGATAAAAAAGCAATATAAATTCTTCAAAAAAATAATAATTGTACTGCCTCCGTAGCAGCATCGAGTGATACATTGTTGTCTTGTCCTCGGGGGTGATAAAATATTTGGGCTATGCTGTCTATCTCCACAACTCGACAGACTTCAATGATATGGTGATAAAATAAACTGAGAAAGCATCTCGGGGGCATGTCAGCCCGCCTCACGTCTGCACCACCCCCCGCGGCGTGTATGTAATCAAGGCATCGCAACTAAACTTTAACTCCAGCAAACCGACTCTATTGAGACCGACATATCTCCGCTGCGCACCGCGTCAGCTCATCTATGGGTGTTTGTTTAATCAATGGAGGGTTGGCGCTCATGCTTGAAGTGCTGTGATGCGCACATCCTGTGGCACAACACAACCACCACGCCTGTGCGTTTTGTACTTTGGGTGATATGGATAGGATTTGGTCCTTTTTTGGCCCGTTCTGTGAGATGAGGGTGCAGACCATGTCGCCTATGTGGTACAAACCTGAAACCTGCATGTGGTTATGCAAATTAAGCGGGCGACTCTTGTTAATGGTAAATGGACTGCATTTATATAATGCTTTAACCCAAAGCGCCTTACAATATTGCCTGACATTCATGCATACATTCACACACCGACGGCGGAGTCAACCATGCAAGGCAACGGCAGCTCGTCGGGAGCAGTTAAGGTTAGGTGCCTTGCTCAGGGACACAGCGACACTCAGCTAGGAGGAGCCGGGGATTGAACTGCCAACCCGCTCTACCTCCTGAGCTAGTGCCGCCCATTATGTGTGAGCAGGCTGAGGCAGGTATAAGCATGTTGTGCCTTTTGTGTGAACAAATGGAGGATCTAAATCTTGACACAATCAAAATTCTAATAAAGGTTGTAGAAGCAATACCTTTCTCTCCAGTAAACGGGGCCAAAGTGAGATATTCAGGAATGTCTACTGAACCACCACTACCACCATGGATGACTAATTCACTCTGAAAACTCCATTCTGCTCCTCAACGATGCATGCATAGACACACACACACACACACACACACACACACACACACACACACACACACACACACACACACACACACACACACACACACACACACACACACACACACACACACACACACACACACACCATTATTAAAAACTCCCAGCCAACCAACCACTTTAGTTTCTGGATAACTGCTCTCATAGTGCTGTGTTGCTAAGAAGCTTACACCTTTTCCTCCTTAAATGTAGCCCAATATGGATACTTATACACCTATATAAACCCATATGGATCTTTATATCCTTTTGATTTTGATGTAAAAGATACTGCATGTAGGCCTTAATATCATCACAAAAACACTTGGAGTTGAACATATTCTTGTTGCTATTTAATGGGCCAGTGTGTGGCCCTTTAAATAGCAATGACTACGGTGGCCTGTATTGGCCTGTATTGTGTAAGGGGCTATTACTTCCCATGTCATCGTGTATGACAGCATCGAGGAGCCCAGTGTCAAATGATGAAGTTCCTTGATAGATTTATGAATTGTATTTAGTTATTTAAAGTCTGCAAATGTGAAACAATAGGTGAGAGCTTACAAAGGAAGGTATTTTTTACATTGAAAGCGGTTGATAGTTTTGATTTCTTTCCCACATTAACAAACAGTAAATCACAGAGCGATATGTCTTCATCCATGCCGTACGTGAATATAAGTTGATTTTGATAACATGAGGGTGTGCTGTTCTAACAGTTTCCTTTTGGATATAGTCATAGCTATGTTGTCGTTTGTCCTTGGGATGTCGGGTAAAGGGTCGAAAGAATCGTCAGCGTGCTGAAAAATGTCAACATCCTTTGCCAATGAGCCTTATTTTCATGGGATTATACTCTGATTAAACCATGCCTACGAACAATATATTCAATTACCCCCAAGTCGGTTTGGCTAGATACTGCACCTTTAAGTGAAACAATGAAATAAAGACATGGTAGCACTTGTTTTATGTGAGTGCAACTGGCTTGCATTAAAAGCCTCCTAATGTTGCTCCACCAGAGACTCTCGAATTACATCTCGTCACACAAACGGAGCAGCATGTCAGCACTAGGTTAGATGTCCCAAGACCTGCCAAAAACAAAACACCTCACCCCCGGACATCTGACAGTAGGACTCTGTAAATCTTGCACACAACGCACATTGACATTTGTTCATCTTAGTCGTTTTGTAGAATGACAAGTCACCCAAATTTGAGAGTCTGCAGTAGCAGCAGAACGAGTATGAGCATTATTAGTTTGTAGACATTGGCAGTAGGAGTCGTGTAGCAGCAGAAGCTGTCTGTTCAGAACCATCTGAGGGCTGCAGCGTCCAGACCTGAGACAGCTCCTCCACCAGCTGTCCCCTATCCCCATTCCCATCATAATGATTTAATCACTCTCAAAATGACATGGAATCATAAATCACATATCAATGATGAATTACCATTGGTATCTAGCAGTCAGTCGTGTAGCTTCCATATAGAAAATATACAATATCCTGTACCTACATAGATAATCACTGAACATCTCGGTGCAAAAGTGTCCATGTTATCATTCCAAGCCAACACCAAGTCAGTGGGATTTCACTCAATAGTTCCAGTCTCTCCAGTCAAAACGTGCGCTAATTAATCGGCTAGCCACGAAAGATTGTGACCCGGAAACATCGGATTAATGGGCCTGACTGACCTAGCAGCAATCTCGGTTCTGAATGTTAACTGTGTTGGGGAACAGTTTTCCCTGAGAGCCTCAACAACAGCCAATAGTGGGGTGGTATATGTAAAAAGTACCTGGGTGCTTCTAGAAAGGCCTACTCTCAGGGGTGGCTCTGTTGCAAACGTTCAATCCAAATGTTGTATGGTTTAGATCATTGGTTCTCAAAGTGCGGCCCGCGGGCCAATGGCGGCCCGCGGAATCATTCCTGGTGGCCCGCAATGACATACATAATTATGTAAGTTATAAAAAAAAAAATAATAATAATTTAAACAAATATAAATAAATATAAAGAGAAAATTCGACTCTCTCTAGCTTTCAATTAAATCCTTTTACATTTTTTAGTTTTAATCCGGCTGTACATTACTTTGAAAGGGTGAACCTCAGTTTCATGATTTAGACCTCACTTGACCTCACTCCCAGAGGTCCACGGTGCGGGTGCAATGTTTTTTTTCACCACTGGGATGCTGACGGCGTTTCCCGCCAACATTTTTTTTCCTTTGGTGGCCCTCAGTCAAATTTTGGGTTCCTAAATTGGCCCTCAGTTGTCAAAACTTTGAGAACCCCTGGTTTAGATAATACCCGACGTACAGGCTTCCGAGAAGCTCACTCTCTCGTGGACATCATCAAACCAAGGCAGATTCTCAGATGGAGCTCAACCCATTTTCACACACCTTGATGCCAGTATGCCATTGTAAGGACATTGAAGTGCCTCTGAATAGGGCACTTTGACGTCAGCAAAAGAACGCAACTGCAGTTCGGAGCAGAGTAGAAGGTTCACAAACTGGTTTGTTGAGGTTGGCATGAACAGAGGATCACCTGTTTTCTCTTGATTAGGTTTGAATTTTACCTGTGAGCACCCTATGGGTGCTCACATCGTTGCTCTCTATCGCACCACAGAGTGGTCAGCTAAGATCTGAAACACCAGCGAGCTTCAATGCCAGTGGGCATCAGTGCAGTTAGTGACCACGATTGGCCATGTTTGAACAAACGTGTTCTCTCTGCCATCAGGCCTTCTATTTAACACATGTTAAGTCGTGAATAGAAGGTTCTCACTAAAAAGGAGTAGTCTACATTTCTAAATACAGGGCTGGGGTTGGGGTACAACATAAAGTGCAGCGTGCATAAAGAAGCATGGTGGCTTAGCCTTGATGCAGAACTTGATCGTGTGCTCAGCATCAGCTAAAAGTCGAGTCTTAAGTAGGTACCCTTACAACTAGTTCAAAGTAAAGTCAAAGTCATCCATGCCATACAATATATATTCATTTCAGATTCAACCTCCAAGGCAGGATGCTGTGTGTACAGTCAGGACTTACAGGATAAAGCGTGTTTGTCTACGCACAACTCTCTCAGGGGGTGCGCGTTTACATTCCCCCACTTCTCTATCTACCTCACAATTACGCTCCAGCTCAGTTTCAGATATATTGTGTGTGTTTGTTTGTGTGTGTGTGTGTGTGTGTGTGTGTGTGCGTGTGTGTGTGTGTGTATGTGTGTGTGTGCGCAACACATGTATGCATGTGTGTTTGTCTGTGGTCCCCCCCCCGCCCTTTCTCTGCCCTGCACAGCAGACAGGCCACTGTCTCTTGTGAGACAATCCAGGGCTACAGCAAGAGATGTAAAACCCATCCTCACATCCTCCCCGAGCACTCCTCGCCCCCTTACCATGCTGTTCCTCCTAGCACTGCTGCATTACTTTGTGTACACAACATTAGTATATATGTATGTATGTATATTTTAATGTAGATATGTATGTTTGCATCCATTCATTCATGTTATATATGTATGTATGCATGCATGCATGAATGCATGCATGTATGTATGTATGCATGTATGTATGTATGTATGTATGTATGTATGTATGTATGTATGTATGTATGTATGTATGTATGTATGTATGTATGTATGTATGTATGTATGCATGTATGTATGTATGTATGCATGCATGCATGCATGCATGCATGTATGTATGTATGTATGTATGTATGTATGTATGTATGTATGTATGTATGTATGTATGTATGTATGTATGTATGCATGTATGTATGCATGTATGTATGTATGTATGTATGTATGTATGTATGTATGTATGTATGTATGTATGTATGTATGTATGTATGTATGTATGTATGTATGTTTGTATATTTTTATCCATTCATGTACTTATGTATGCATGTATGTATGTATGTTTGTATCTATTTAGGTATCTGTGTATCTATGATTAAGAATTATAAAAATGTCTGTTTGTGGAACCGGACAGAGTTGAGGAGCTTACTGGACCAGATGTGCATGATGGGCACATCTAGCCCCCGAGAGGAGACAAATGCCCCGATGGATACAGTTAGGGCGCAGCTGTGTTTCTGTGTGTGTGTGTGTGTGCGTGTGTATCTGCGAATGTGTGTGACTGTTTATGTGTTTCTGTGTGTGTGTGTCCAATCCCTGTGTATGTACATGTTTGCATGCGTGAGTGCGTGCATGCGTGAGTGCGTGCGTGCATGTGTGTGTGTGCCTGCGTGCGTGTGCCTGCGTGTGAGTGTGTGCCTGCGTGCACGCGTGCCTGCGTGTGTGTGTGTGTGTGTGCGTGCCGGCACACTGGGAGGGGTGCTCTACATACACTCTGTGATGAGGTCTGAGGTGAGCTAGGTCTGTGTAGTCCGGTGATCAGGTCGATGACATGATTGAACAGACATGGGCAGGACCTTTTGTTCCTGCTCGTCCCCCCCCCCCACACATAAAACGTGGGCGTTCGAGCACCAAGAGCACCGGGCGTACGGAGACCGGATCGAGATCAGGCGTCCGTGTCAACGAGCAGCACAGGGAAGGAGCGACACAGGGAAGACCGGCCGTCGCATGGCCGGACCTCACGCTTAGTCTTTACATACGGGCACACAAAGTCACAGGCCCCCACCCACACACACACACAGACAAATGTCATGCATACGCATCGCCAATACACGCTCTCCTGCACATGACCCGCACCAACGGCTGCACCATTGAGCATAACCATGAAATACACACGCACACACGCTCGCTACTGCACGCGCACACACACACGGTTGCTTTCTCTCTCACGTGACGCGAATCTTTAGCAAAACGCACTGCACGTACGCTGAATAATTCACACATGACCCCATTGCACCGTTGCAACAAGTCTACAATACGGCATCGCCTTTTCAGAGAGTTTCTGGTTTGTGTCAGATGATGATAATACGGTAGAAAAAAAATGAATGCCCTATTAGACCGCTTACAGGGTGCACTTACACTTGTGCATACTGCAGTACAATAGGACTGGTGTTAATATTTGTAAATGTGGGTATGTACATACAATAACAGATATTTTAAGGTTATATTTTGTGAATAATATAGACAGGTTTTGTCATCACACCAAACGTTCCCGTAAAGAACACATTAAAACAATCGCCATTGTGCAGGTTATGAATCCTCTGCCTGGATCTAGGTGATTCCACTCTGATGAAGGATGCGTAAGGGGTTTCATCTTGGTCTCACACAGCAACCAACCCTAAGGGACAGGGGCAGCCTCCTCGGCCGTCTCTTTACATGCTGGTCTCTGGTCGGCCCAGCTCAGTGACAAGTAGCAATAGGCGGACAGGTTCTGTCACATCAGCTGCATCAGAAAAGGGTTGACTGACTCATCTCTGTCTCTCTCTCTCTGTCTTTCTCTCTCACACTATCTGTCTCTCTGTCTCCGCCCCCTCTCTCTCTCTCTCTCTCTCTCGTTCTATCTCTCTCTCTGTTATTTGGCAAAGGTGTTTCCATCTTCCATTTAGCGCGTTAACTGGTTTTAAAAAAAAAAGTCAGAAACCACCTCAAACAAGCATAACAAGTTATTTTTATACTTGTTTTTTTAGCTACGTTTCCTCGAATGTTGCCGTTTCCATCAACCTTTGCTAATGCTTCAAATTTTGCAATAAAAATGCATTTAGGGTAACAGGGTGATTGTTAACATAGTCTTAGTCTTGGTGTAGATGTCCCTTGGGACCCAGTATCTAAACGGGGCATGATAGTCTAGTGGTAGGGGTTTATGACTCCCAGCCAAAGGGTTCTGTGTTCGAAGTTCCTCAATGTCCGCGGTCTACTTATTGGCATCCTTGTGCGTGCACTTAGCCCTACCTGCTCCTTAATGACATTTTAAAGGCATCCGCAAAATGACAAGACAGAAAATAGTCCAACCAAATGCAGCATGAACAGAAGATTGAACAGAAGCAGTTAAAGAAGGAAAGCATAGAGATAGCACTAAGAGTTAGAGAGGAAGGCGGTGAGAGATAAACAGCGGACAAAGAAGAACGGAGTGAAACGAGTGGAGAACATTGGGGAGACAAGAAGGAAAGAGGCGGGTCATGAGTCAGAGAGGAGAGGAGGAAGGAGATATTGAGAGAAGGACAGAGGTTGAAAAGGACAGGGAGAAGAAGCAGAAGGAAGGAGTATCTCGAGAGACCAGGTTACGTTGTGACCCTCTAATCAGTGCCAGCATGTTCCACAACGTTCAACTTGGCCAGAACTCAGGAACATGTTGAAATTGCATTACACACGCACGCACGCACGCTCGACGCTCGCACGCACGCACGCACGCACACACACACACACACACACACACACACACACACACACACACACACACACAAGCATATCCACCCGCTTCTCTCTCTCTCTGACCTATCTATCCTCTCTGCAATGTCCCGGCATCTTTGCCTCTGACTTTAGTGTGTCTTGATGAGCTGCCAAGAAACGTGAGTAAGAAATGATCTTTTACCTCCTCCACGGGGCTAATGACACGGACACTGATGGTGCTTTTACAGCCGATACAGCGCTTACTCACTGTCTCGTTCAATTAACTACAAGACAAAGGGATGGAGAGACACGCCGACCGATAGATACACAGTCGGGTTGGGCCGGTGCCCTGTTTTTTCAAACCCGTTTGATACTCCAAACTCCAGACTACACACCTTTGACCGATGGTAGATGAAGACACATGTAACAGTCTCTATGTGTGTGGAAGCCGGCCAGCACAGCGCAACACATACGGACCGATTCCAATCCCTGGCGACAACCTAGTCCTGATTCTCAAAACAGGAAGTCACGCAAATCTGGATTGCACTCATGTGACTTTAGCATTAACACATGGCCAACGGTGATCATGCTACGATAGGTTTTAAAGTACCTTTGCAGTCATTTTTTTCGGAACAACTACTAATAAACTGTGGACAGCAGCTTCTGTGGCTAGTTATCACTCGGCATGATTATCACTTGGCTATCGTCTTTCCCCACGTGACAATGCATACACTGTGTGCTCAGCTGTGGAGCTCTGTTTCTAAACAGACATACTATTATTCTAAGATGCTCTCTTTGTTGCAGATTTCTAAAGCAATACAAGTTATGTTTAGCATCAATACAACTTGCTGATGTTTGGATTTTTCCGAGTGTCGGTACATAACATCGATTTGCATAATATCTAACCGGTTTAAGCAGACTGACAGACATGACAGACAGACAATCACACCAACACACACACACACACACACACACACACACACACACACACACACACACATTCAAACAAACACAGGCTCCACGCACAGACACGAAAGGCGGGGACATGACTTGCAGCGTTACTATAGGAACTACTCTATTGCAGACAAATACAGCTACAAGATATATAGATATGGATTACAGATACCGGACATAGTGTGTACAACCACGACGACTTCACTGATCATACTTTATAAAGTGCTCCTGACCACAGAAAAACATATCCGGTGTCGGTTTCTCTCCGCCCTGTACGGCCAGCAGCCACAGCATCGTGAGCAACGGCTGAATCATTTGTTCAAACACCGAGGAATAACAAAAGGTGACCAAAAATACATTAGACCAATGTGCACTGTGTGCACACCCAGAATGTGCAGAACAGAAGTGCATGTGTGTTCTGTGCATGTGCGTGTTTGTGCCTGCGTGCGTGTGTCTGTGTTGACACTGTAAAGCAAACAGAGCACACCACAGATGAACATGTTGAAAACCCTTCACAATCACTCATCAACACATCACACATCGAAGATATTTATTTAGCAGAGCAACAGCAGAATTGTGTCCAAGGAAAACACATGAAAAGACAACATGTTGTGCTGGGAAGGGAACACGAAGACGACATGAGGCGGTGTGAACGCACCAAAGCAAAGAGCAGACGAGCGCGTGAAGCCACGTGTGTCTGTGTGCCTTGTCTTTCCACGTGAGCGTTAACATAGGGATGTAAAAAACACCCACAACTTGGTCAACGTAAAGCCCTCGTAAACATGCAAACAACGAGGGATATCGTGGTTGTGTGTCGCACGTGTTTTTCTTCCGCATGGGTTGCCATGCGTGATCACACATGCAAACATGTAACTGTTAGGCCTACTATTTAGGGATCACTCCAGTGGCTGTCCTGAGGCAGAGATATGATTAGTACGGCTGGCCGATCGTTCACTAGCAATCGCCCAAGCCGTCCGCTCGGTGGCATCGGATCGTCAATTGAATAGATTGTCGTACCGTACCGATAAACAACGTTGAGGACTTCATTTCACACCCTGAACGACCATTACCCAGCATCTACTTATGAGCTATTGTGCCTTTATGGACTGATTGGAAGGGAGAGGGAGTTGAACCCAGGTCGTCACGAGTTTGCATTGCCTACTTAGTTTCCGGCGTAGCTCTATAAGGCTTCGAATCCATCGCCTTGTGTGTCGATATGGTGTGTAAATCACCATGATTATTAGTAATAATGAATCCTACCATTAACTCCTATTATTGATTCAACTTGGGGGGGCAGTCTTTTGGTCAGAGGGAAAACATCTCCTTTGTCACTCCTTCCTTCTACTATGCCCACTTTCCCCCAGGTGCTGGGGGGGGTTAAGGGAGGACCATGAGTAGGACAAGGAGGAAGAGGAGGGAGAGGACAGGGAGGACAAAGAGGAGGGGGAGGAGTCACGAGACACAATTTATTTACCTCATTCTAAAGCTGGCTCCAGGCCTACAAATATAAAGGGAGCCAAGAGGACAAAAGAAGGGCGAGAGAGGACAGAGCAAGTAAGGCAAGAGGAGGACATAGAGAGAGAGAGGGAGAGAGAGAGAAGATTGGGATTTCCGAATATTTCGGAGAGATGCGATTGGTGCCCTATAGAGAGGCAAAGTCCCGCCCCTTCCGGTAGACCCAGCAGAAAAGCTAATTCCTAAATTGTCAATTATGTTTACGAAGATGGGTAAAGGCAAGTAATTCTATGGCCGAGTTCCTGGAAATAGTTTGATAACTAGCTAAATCTTAGGATCAAGCATTTTACTTTCTTTAGCTTTAGTTTCTTTTCTTTAACCCAATCTTGTTACTGGAGGTGGGGATCTATAGCGTGTAATTGGCTAACAGCGAACAAAAACTCAGCCGGCACTAGTAAACTGTAATAAAGTGCCTTCAGTTTCAAGTCGACACTGTGTAGACTGGCTGCTGTAGAAATACAGTATCAAAATCCCCTTCAGAAAGCTTCATCCAGCCGGGCTGATGAGTTTCTCTTCGGTAGAATATCTCCATCACGAAAATGGAAACAAGGTATAACTCCGTCCTCTTCAGATTTAAAAAGTCACTCGCACAACCTTAGATGACCATACGCCAGAAAGGGATTTTTGCTTTTTGGCAGCTGCATGCCTCCCCAATTGCAATTGCCCTATGCTACTTTCTTTTTCTGTTAATGCTTAAAAAAAGAAAACGCAATACATACGTCTAAAACAGTTATTTATTCAGAACATGTAAGCTGCAGCTCCTGAAGGAAGTTTGCATATAATGAGAAAAATAAAGCAATGTCTTTTTCAAGTTCTTAATTTGTATTTTATCTTCTTCTGAAAGAACCGATCGATAAGGAGTATCAATAAGAGCAGTGGTATCGTTAACATCTTAACGATAGCCATCCATAAAGCCCAGGCTCTCTACGGCCTCCCCCTGAAGTTCTGCTATGACAAGAGGGAGAGAGAGCGCTAGAGGGAGCAAGGAGAGGAAGAGAGAGGGAGCGAGAGCGCAAGAGGGAGCAAGGAGAGGAAGAGACAGGGAGAGGATACAAGTGCAACAGAAAAGGGGAGTGAGGGCTGCGCGCCAATGCTGCATATCACTTTTTCATTTCTCTTTATGTATTTTACCCTCTAATCTTCACTACGGCCACTAAGTCTCACACACACACACACACACACACACACACACACACACACACACACACACACACAAAAAAAACACACAGGAATATGGAATATGAGACCACACCTGTTACTATCCAGTGATGTTTCAGGAGGCTGGAAGCCTAACATGCTAACTGACTGACAGGAGGGCTTGTATTGAACTGGCCTCTTTCAGCTCATCACACAGTAAAGGACAAGAGTTAATGTGTTTAACTCAGCAGGTGCCTCTCGTGCCATGGCTTTGGAATTGAATTACATTTCACAAAATGCTAATTGCCTCTCGCTCTATTTCATTTAGATGGTCCATCATTTCAATTGCGTTAAATTAGGACATGAGGAACAGCGTGGGGAATGATCTGGCCTATGGCACATTTATACTTCTATATAATGTACTTTTTTATAAACCTGTATAATGTACATGTAGGTATGCATACATGTGAGTATACATCTACATTAAGGGTGTTTAATGCAGGGGTTTTCCATTTTTCTTAAATCATTGACGTGATCTCCTTGTGTCAGCATATTCCCCAAGTTACCATGTTCCACAAATCTCTTCAAACAAAGATTTCAATTTTCCTCAGAGTATATATGTCATTTCTTCCATCAACCTACATTAGGCAATTTTCTTTATGCAAGCATAGGTATTAAAAATGTCTTATCAAACATTGTGCTTGCAGTACGAACATATTAAAACATTTTAGTTATTCCTTTCTCCAAAGAAGGAGGGTAAGGTCCCTAAATGGCCTTGGGTTCCATGGACAAAACCTCTCACGCCAAAAACGTTATTACCTTGTTACACTTTCATATGCAGCATATGAACGTTCTTTGTGGAGGCTACCGATGTATATACTTTACATTGTTTAGTCCGGAAGACTGATGTGCATTGGTAAAGTGCCTCATGATATACAGCCTCATGTATGGCTCAACTTCATTGCAATACTTGTAGAATCGGAAATGCATATCAAATCGGCACCTATGTACCGTGATAGTAATGGCTCTGGGATTAAACATAACTTCCCGGTCCATTTATATAAGTCAACATGTAGTATACATGTAAATGCATACTACATGGATAAGAGATGCATTTCAACCATGGAGGGTTGAGTGTGTTACCTACAGCCGAAATATCCACAGTAACTGGCACCAGCAATGTTTTCCTTAATGTCTTCCAATGTTTGTGTCATGTGACATTTAGCTCACACCGAGACGTAGGCCCACTCATACACCCCCCGTTCACACACACGCACACACACATACACACACACACACACACACACACACACACACACACACACACACACACACACACACACACACACACACACACACACACACACACACATACACACACACACACACACACACACACACACACACACACACACACAATACACACTACACACTACACACTACACACTACACGCTGAACATGCTGTGGCTTTTTGGTCTCATGAGGGCGAGTGACTGATGGTGGACAAATGTCAATCACCTAGGACTGGGTTAATATGTGTCACCATGGCAACCTCCAAGTCAGCCAGGAATCAGGAAAGGCAAAGCAGATAGTGACAAGGCATAAACACACAAGTACACATACACACACACACACACACACACACACACACACACACACACACACACACACACACACACACACACACACACACACACACACACACACACAGACACACACACACACACACACACACACACATGCATAAAATGTTTGCAGATGTCCACCATGATGATAAAACATATGTCTACAGCTGTCAACGGATTGCTTTGTATTCAGGAGTCTTAGTGTTAAAATAGTGAAGACACCGCAATGATCCAACCCTTCCCCAAAATAATTCCACACAGAATCACTCACGCTGCTCCCAATGGACCCAATGCCCCGACCACTTACACACAAACACATGGACACACACGAACACAAGGAGCACCCATACCGGCCCCCACCCACCCTACCACCCCCACACACATGAGACATGCACACGCGCACACACACACACACACACACACACACACACACACACACACACACACACACACACACACACACACACACACACACACACACACACCTTAATGTATACGAACAGGTGCCTACATTACATGTTCAAGACTGTTAGCATCGCAGTGTGGCACAAGACGCAATGTTCCCCTGTTTTCCCTGTCTGTCTTGTCTTCCTGTCTGTCGGCTTTGTGTGGATCTGTCTCTCAAACACGCACACGCACGCGCGCACACACATGCAAACACACACACACACACACACACACACACACACACACACACACACACACACACACACACACACACACACAAGCTATCTGTTTCTCAGCACACACACGCACCACAGAAATAAAGAAAGCCGCGAACAGGTTTGCAGACAGTGTCAGGAAATCACGTAAAATAAAGACACGGGGGGAGAGCGACAATGAGAGAGAGAGAGAGGAGAGAGAGAGAGAGAGAGAGAGAGAGAGAGAGAGAGAGAGAGAGAGAGAGAGAGAGAGAGAGAGAGAGAGAGAGAGAGAGAGAGAGAGAGAGAGAGAGAGAGAGAGAGAGAGAGAGAGAGAGAGAGAGAGAGAGAGTCGATTAGAGGAAATTACAAGGACGCTAAATTGATTTGATACAGAATTCGGCTTTACCGTGTCTGCTGGCTAGCGTGTACGCTTGCTAGCATACGAGCTCCTCGACAGAGGTGCCGCACGCTCTTCCGTCCTCATCCATCCCTGTTATCCTCCCTACTCTCTCTCTCTCTCTCCGTTTCCTCTGGGTGGGGACTCGGCAACCGCTGCAGCTGAGCGGCTAGCAGCAGCATCAGTGGCTGCGCTCTCTCTCTCTCTCTCTCTCTCTCTCTCTCTCTCTCTCTCTCTCTCTCTCTCTCTCTCTCTCTCTCTCTCTCTCTCTCTCTCTCTCTCTCTCTCTCTCTCTCTCTCTCTCTCTCTCTCTCTCTCTCTCTCTCTCTCTCTCTCTCTCGTGCCTCCGCCCCCTCTATACACACAAACTTCCCCCTCCCTTCCGTGTATCTTCCCTCTTCTTTCCGCCTCTGTCTCCCTCCTGAAGATGCATAAATCCGCGCTATTGAATCAATCAGCCGATAGTATCGTGATGTCAGGGGACCGCGTGGCACTATTGGAAAATAGACTTATTCTTCGTCTTATTTGTCTTCTTCAGATGATCGTATGGATACAATGGGAGAATATAGGATATTAGAGCCGGGGGGTCCCAGCGCCCAGCTGATCGCCTGCCTGCCCAGCTGGTGAAAAACAGAGACTGCAAAGGTGGTGGTGCAGATACCCCCCCCCCCTCTCGAGCTTTAGCCTAGCCTTGGCCTAGCCCAACCCCCCCCCCCACTACACTCACACACGCACACACACGCACCCACACCCGCACGCACGGGGACACACACATGTGTCTGTTTGCGTGTGTGTCTGAAAGATTGTGGGGGTTCAAATTTATTTAATTCCAGTAAAAATATTTTCAGTATTTACAGTAAAGCTGAACATTTCATTATATATTTACTTTATCTTCCTTTTGAAGTAACACAAATATTTGTGTCACGATAACAGTATCTGAAACCAAAATATAGTGCACATAACACAGGCCACACCAATAGGGCTTTAACGACTGAACAGTTATTAGGCTACTCCAGCTCAAAAAGCTCAAGCAAAGCATATATCAATGTTGCTTTAATAGATTACACATATCTTACATATGCAAGTACTACACAATGATGGTTTTTAAATAATTATTATAATTATGGGGCTTTCAAACCAAGGCACGCCCTGTGGATAGGGGCCTCCTGCTGGATGCGCGCAGAGCACTGTGGCTGACGAAAGTCTACACAGGTTGGGTCCTTTAAATTTAAAAACGAGGCTGCATCTCTCTGCTGCATATGAAGGATCCTTCGTATTGGGGAAGGCCTTGGCTTTGGGACACAGCTTGAGTGTGACAGCAAACCAGCGGCCTCAAGCATCATTTCGTGTTTATAACCTTTCTGTTAACCTTCTAATAAACTGGTGGGCTTCACCCTGCCGAAAGAGAACTTGTTGAACAAGCCAACTTGTTGAAATCCTGAGGAAAGTATTGTTGTTTTTGGTTTTAAAGAGTGAAGCGCAGATCTTTCGAGTTTGTGAGCCTGTCTAAGGCCGGACTCTCAGCCAGGCTTATGATCTAGGGAAGGGGAGGAAGAAACAAGCATAGACCACCTCAAAATCAACTTCTCCGTTACTGTGAATGGGTATGGAAGGAACCCTCAGGAACACTGTATTGACTGCCCTGATATACATCGTACCCTGATATACATCATACCCTGATTTACATCATACCCTGATATACATCGTACCCTGATATACATCATACCCTCATATACATCATACCCTCATATATATTACAACTTGATATACATCATACCTGATATTGTCCTATATGGTTCTCTAACCATTGAGAAGGGAAAAATCTTGATCTCTAAACATATCTATATATATTATACATATATAACCGCATGCAGATGGAGAGAAAACAGAACTATTGCTCACTGTTTAGGCCAATGCGATTTTGCGTGATATAACAGGATGTATGTCATGCAGTGAAAGGCTCACATATCTATTAAGTTGGCAGGGACAGGCTGAAAAAGGTTGTTTTACCCATGTTCAAAGGGGACCGTAGAGAGTCAATATGTGCTAGGTAATGGAGTCCATCAGAAAAGCAGTCAGTGTTGATGGATGTGCGTTGGGAACAGTATGTGGGCGAAGAAAAGTTCAACCCAGCTGTGATTTAACCTTCACCTATACTTCGTACTTCTGGCAGCCTGTTATGGATCTATAGCAGTCAATCTCTGGGTCTATACCAGTCAACCTGCTATGAGTCTACAATAGTAAACTTCTGGGTCTATACCAGACAACTTCTGGGTCTATACCAGTCAACCTGCTATGGGTATAATCCAAATCCAAAAATCCAACCCCTCCCTTCAGGGTTCTTTCCAAAGCCTCTCCCTGAAAAAATATGAATAGCTTGCAACAACAGCTTTAACAATAGGTCTGCCTTGCCTTGTGCTTGACTCCGGCCATTCCCAATGGGTGGACAGGCAGAGTGTGCGGAAAATAATTTCATTCGGCCCGAATGAAATTATTGGGCTTCCTGACAGACCTAGTGCAGCCACATGAACTGTATTATTTTCATCAAAGCATTTGATTTATTGATTTTTGTCGGGCTCTAAAGACAATTTCAATGAATATGACAAAAAAATGCTTCTTAAATTATTATTCTAGCTTTAAATGTTTAAGTGCAAATTGCTTTCTCCTTTTTTGTTTTTTATTTTGTCACATGAAATATTTTTCGCCATACCTTACCAGTGCTTTGTTTTCTGTATCAAGGCCTGGAGAAGGGATAACGTTGTTACAAGGACAACTCAAAACATTGAATAGAACATTGTCTGGCAAATTAAATTATGGGACGGATAGAATCCACAATTAGACAACTGTCTAATACCATTTAAGAAACGCTTTCTTGAGACAAAACAACCCAGCGTCTTCTGCTGCGGGTGGTGGAAGAGACGTCTAAATTAAATTGTCGTACAGTGGGAAATGCTATAATTTATCGCTGTAATTTCTAACTCTAGATCTATGATTCGCAGGGGGGAGGGGGAAACAACAATGGAGATAATTAAGGACTACTGCCACACCATTGCGATCATTATCAGTAAAACATGGCTCTGAGCCTTGCCGTGGTGTCAACACAGCATCGAGAAGGTCATTCCTCAGCTAGACTTCCTTCCCGACAACGTCCATCATTAGGAGGTTGCCAGGCAACCACCCAAAGCCGCTTTTGTGTGTGTGTGTCTTCAATGTCGGAGGACAGCATGTGGGCCCTTCGTTCTTTTTTTCCTCCTAATCCAGATGGGCATTAACAGGATTCTAAAGATTGTAATCAATACAATAACCTTTAATTACCCAGACTATAGGGGGGCAAAAGCTTGTTTTAAAACTAACGTCTGAATTCAATTAAATCCTCAGACGGTAATACCAAACTGCATGTCTTCCTCTACATATTAAGGGCACTTTCCTCATGGTACATTTTGATGGTAGCTGCGATTAAACCTTAGCCTGCCAAAATAATCCTCAATTCTAGGGGCGTTTCGACTGAGGGAGTTCTCCCTCCAGTGAGCCGTTATGGGTGTGGCTTGGGAGAGAGGATCCGCCCAACCTCGCCTTTCAGCGGCCCAGGTAGTACCTTCCTTGGGGTTGGAGCTTTCTGAGACGCACCTGAGCCGCTCCTTACTCGTCAACGATTGATTGGATACGGTTGAGGCAGGTCATCGACATCAGATATAACACTGAGAATCATTGCAGTGACGAGTGCATGTGGTGAAGTTTTCAATTTTAAATCGAAAAAAACACATTTTAACATTACAGAAAACATTACAGAAAATTAGGCTGACCATTTGCCCTTTTCTAAGACTTTGCATTGCATTTTGCTGACGTAAATTCCTTAACAAAGCAACACTTTCTCTTTTACCGCCTTGCTGCGTCGGTCTGTTTGGAGCGTTGTGTAGCCGCCCGCTACGAAGGTTCCTGCATGACATTGGTCCTCAAAGTGCGGCCCGCGGGCCAATGGCGGCCCGCAGAAACATTCCTGGCGGCCCGCAATGACATACAGATGTGAGTAAAAAAAAATAACGATTATTATTATTACTTATTTTTTATTATTATATTAATATTAATTTGAAAAAAATATGAAGAGAAAAGTTGACTCTCTCTAGCTTTCAATTAAATCGTTTTACATTTGTTAGTTTTAATCCGACTGTACATTTCTTTGAAAGGATGAACCTCAGTTTCGTGATTTAGACCTCACTTGACCTCACTCCAAGAGTTCCACGGTGCAATGGTTTTTTCACCACTGGGATGCTGACGGCGTTTCCCGCCATTTTTTTTTGCCTTTGGCGGCCCTCAGTCAAATTTTGGGTACCTAAATTGGCCCTCAGCTGTCAAAACTTTGAGAACCCCTGCTGTATGAGAACGGAAGCCGAGGGAGACTAAGGGAGTGGGCGTAGCCAAACCTAATGTCTGTATTTCTTAACCTTCAATCAAACCCTTTTCACAGAGGTTTCATTATAGGACCAACACATAAGTGTTGCTCACAACACTGATACGGTTCTGCTGATTTTATGTACCAGGGCACAGAAAGTCTTCACAGGAACTTCACAACCAACTATGACTTAGCATACCTTTAAACAGACCAAAACATGAAAAATAATAATGCCTTAACTTTTCTTTCTTTTTTTACTTAAAGTCCACATAACTCTGTGAACGAAACTAAACAGTCCACTGTTTATAAAGCGGTTGACGTCATCCGCTGACCCGCAGCTTGTTTGGAATTGGCACCTTGGTAAGCATCGCAGTGCCATTCATTGCGACCCATTATATTGAACAAAGAAAAAGACCTTCAATCTATTCCCGTTCTCTGTGGCTCCTCTGTTGTGCGACCCACTCTGTATTCAAAGCTCTGCCATAACCGAGTCGGCCTCGGACCAAGAGGCGATCTGCAACCCACTGACCTCCTCAACACAGCACTTACGTGATATTTAGGCTAGCAGGTACAGTGCACTCCGTGAACGTTGTCAAATATAGTTATTCTATAGATAAGCTGCAGCCTTTCCTCAGCTATGAATGGGTCAAAGAGTAAGACGAATTTCCGTCAACCAAGATTTTCTTTGGTAGATTACAGCCCTATTTCAGATACAGTCCATGAGTCCACAAATGAGTGACTGTGTCCCTCTTAGGTAATTACCAATAATAAACAGTTTGAAGCGGTTCAAAAGATGTGCCAGAGTAGAATGTAAGCTTCTGCTGACAGCGTCACGCAGCTTTTAAAAGCAGCGGTAAGGTAAAAGCAATAATAAAACCATAAGCCAGGGAGCTCAGGCAAGAGCCCTCTCCACAGAGGATAGAGTGGTGACCTGCATGTAAACCAAACCCTAGGCCCCTGCAATGCCCTCCTCTGTCAAGA
>NC_082385.1:6961854-6964354 GCF_031168955.1 Gadus macrocephalus | reverse complement strand
TGTGACATGCCAGGGGCTTCTCTGGGGCTGCAGCCAGAGGCTTCTTGAACTAGTGCTACTAAGATGTAAAAGTGAGTTGGGGAGGACACCAGGGGTGTGTCTGGACCCCGAGGTGGTGCGGGACCACCCACTGACTCTGCAGTGAGCAGCCTCTCACACAGTCGGCAACCAGGCAGAGTGAGCCTGACGCAATCTCAAATGAACAAAGCTCGTTTTTCTCTTCTATGCAAACCATTCGTTTTTCCTCCTTGCTGTCTTGTTTTTTTTTATTAATGTCTGACCGTATTGTGGCCTTTTAATGAATTATCAATCAGATAAAATATGCATTATTTCATTTTCTCTGAAACAATATCGGAATGGGAAGGTGATTGGTTGGAGCGTCGCCAAAAGGTCTGTGTGTAGGTCAGACATGTTTGAACTGTTGGCAGAGTGAGCGTAGAGCCTCCAGCCGGGGCTCATCTCAGCTGGCCATGGATCCTGTCCCTATGGGACACGCCTCGACGCACGTCTCGTCCAAGAGGGAGGTCATTGCAACGAGGCTGTTTGGCTGGGCTCTTTTTGAACTTGTCGTTAACACCGGGCTTTACCATCGACACTCAAATAATAACCCTTAAATCTGACCTACAGCACATTTCAGGGGTTAGTTCAGGAGTTGTTCAATGGCTATAGGTAATTCTGAGCCAATTCTCCCTGAATTCCAATGTTTACTGGTTCCAATAAATAAAGGAGAATTCACAATATATGATATATATATGATATTTGATGAGAAGACCAACATAGGCACACAGCTACTGAAAAGTACTCAACTTGAAAGTCATCCATATAGACCAGCACGACTTAAATGTTTAGCATTTTATTTCTGCAACCTTTTGATAGTCACTGTTTGTAAAGCATCCAAATGTTGTGTAGTTAGTAAACCTAACGTTGCACGTACAACCTGAAAAGCAGTAGATTTGTTTTCTCTTTCAACGTCACGGATGCATCAAGTTGGGGAAATTGGTCAAAGAGAAAGTAAAGTTCCTTCCTTACTAACTTTTTAGGATTAACTTCTGAAACACAGAAACAGCAGAACAACAACGAAAACGCAGCGGAGCATCTTCAACTACTAGTCTACCAAGAGGCGAGTTGATGGCTCCCCTCCCTCCCAGCCACTTCCAGGTCAAGTTGAGGCTGAGCGGTTCTTTCAGGGAGATGGAGGGGATGCAACCATAAATGGTCTGCCTTGGTGGTTGGACAACGAAGCAGGTAGGTGAATGGAAAGGACGCAATGCCTTGGCATGTTTAGTGTGTAGGACAGGCAAGATCTTGCTGCTCTTAGAAAAAGGGCCAGGGTATACGCCTTATGGAAGAGTGGGTCCCCTTGGAAGTTAAAGATTCTGATGCAAGGAGGCTACGGAAAAAGATCTACAAACAAAGGCACAGCCACGCCCACACAAGGTCAATGGAAATAACCCAGAAGATAGAAAAACCCTCCCAAAAAGCCTAATGGACTTACAGGCTGATTTATTACAGAAAACAACAGTCTCATTCAGAACGGCTTACACCGTGGCATAGGAGAGGCTATCGTATAGGAAGTTCAACCCCCTCATGACATTGCAGAATCTTAATGGCACCAAAGCCGGGAATATCCACATATCTGAGCCTGCCTGTGCAGACATAATTGGCCACATTGCAAAGGAAATGAGCTGGAAATATCTCTGAGATGTTGAAGAAAAACAACCGTTTGCGGGCGTCTCTTATCATTGATGCACAATGTGATGTCTGTGGTAAGGGGTGATGTGTACATAGTGGTTTCCTGGATATAGTGGAACTCCCACATGGGGTAGAATCTGAATCCATTTAGGATGGATTCAATACAATGCCTGGTGCACAGATTAGAACTGGCAATCAAGATACAGAGAACTGTCTGGCTGTAGTCATTAGTATCATAATGTCATCAGTATTTTATTTCAAAGTTCTACTTCATTCAACAAGGAATGCCCGATTGCTCCAGGAAAGTGCACATTTTGGCATATTTTTACCATTGGATGAGTTTCCACTATCGATGATATAGTCAAAGCCTTAAAAAAATATCCAGTGAGGACTCATCGCAAGGGGAAAGTGACTTGTCCTGTCTGCAGCACTACATGACGTGTTCCTTCGGTCTGTCCCACGTCCATTTAACTGGAACCGAGTGGAGGAGAGCAGCAGAAAGGTTTCAGTCCTATGGACAGCTCCACTATAAAATGGTATAGATTGTGTATTGAGTCTATGCAAGACTTCAGCATTACTGTCGTCTGGAGCACTAGGTAGGTGGGACCAGACTCAGATTTGGGTTTGAGTTGCACCATTATTAGCTTTTCCCCAGCACACTGACACAAAAGTATAGTTCGGATGCGGAAATCCAAGGACATTATAGTCTATGTGACACATTCCATCTTCATCTCCAACCTCCAATTTCAAAATACTAAGCAAATTTGAAAAATAGTATATTAATATCATTGCAAGCAAATAAGAACTC
>NC_082385.1:6761854-6954354 GCF_031168955.1 Gadus macrocephalus | reverse complement strand
TATATTATTGAATAGAGGCGAGCATATTTTCTTATTGCCTGTAGTGAGCATACTGCTCAACTATTCAATGATGTGCAGTGAATACGTTCTACATGTTTTTGTGCAGTGAACATTTTATTTGCTGCTCTATGCCAAACACCTCAAAGGATCTGATCAATTAAAAGACACCTCCTGCTTTCTCCAGCATCCTTACGATTCATCCACACCAGAATACCAGGACTTGGTAAGGTCGCATTGGCCTCGCCTTGTTCTGCCATGTTGTGATGCCGAGGACCAAGGCCCCACACCACCACCCCAGCCCCCCGGAAGGATCCAACCGACCTCTCAGCTCCCTGTTTTAAGGGCCACCGTGGTGTGCGAGGGGCCTGCACACACACTAGTGCCTACACACACCCTCGTAAAGGGAGGGTCTCTTTTAAATGATGGCAAACATTCACTAAATGTTCGCTAGTTTCCCAGCACTTTTTTTCTCTTGCTTGTTTCCTAATTTGTGCTCAGGAGGGTTCCTAACTGAGAGAAGTATCTCTTCCCTCAACAGCAGTTTCAGTTGAGGGAAGGGCCTCCTTACAGTCCTCCACAGCAGCGCTGGAGCCCCTCCATGCTTTGTCTTGCGTGGGGCAGCTTTCTAGATGTTGAATGGGTAACAGGTGTATCCCTTGAAGAGCAGACCTTGAGGGCTAGCCTTGGTGAAGGTCTACCGGCTATTCTGTAGTTTGATTTAGCATTGGATTGTTGTATTATAATGCTTGATTACTGTGCACTGTATTTTTTGTATTATTCATGTTTCTTATGTTATTTCATTCATATAATTTTGGTACGTAATCTCAGATTGTATTGGTGTTGCAGCCTGGAATGTAGACCGGAAACCTTGATGTGATTTAGTTGCAATATCCATCTATCTGTCTGTCTGTCTGTCTGTCTGTCTGTCTGTCTGTCTGTCTGTCTGTCTGTCTGTCTGTCTGTCTGTCTGTCTGTCTGTCTGTCTGTCTGTCTGTCTGTCTGTCCTTCTGTCTTTCTCTCTGTCTGTCTGTCTGTCTGTCTGTCTGTCTGTCTGTCTGTCTGTCTGTCTGTCTGTCTGTCTGTCTGTCTGTCTGTCTGTCTGTCTGTCTGTCTGTCTGTCTGTCTGTCTGTCTGTCTGTCTGTCTGTCTGTCTGTCTGTCTGTCTGTCTGTCTGTCTGTCTGTCTGTCTGTCCGTCCGTCCGTCCGTCCGTCCGTCTGTCTGTCTGTCTGTCTGTCGACAATAAAGCACAAATTCAATTAAGGAAGTAGCATTGCAGCATGACTGTTTAAAGCTGTATAATTGTATATCTAATTTTGCAGTATGAATAAGAAAAATATATAGATATATGACTTTAAACCAAGACTAAACACTGTTTATAAAAAAAAATATCTTACCTGTTTATTTGTGGTCTGACTTCTGTTTCTCTCATGCCTTTCTCTCATGCCATTTCCTTTTTGTTCCATTCCTGAGCGAATGAAACGTGAATCCTTTTCTCTCCGGCCACCAGTGGACTTCAGGTTTGTTTGAGAGCGAGGATTCATGTATAACTCATGCATATCTCCCGGACATCCACGTTCTCTTAAGCCCCACCTCCGCTAGATAAAGGGTCAGTGTGTATTTTAGGCAGTAGGTCTAAGTAAGTAAGCACAGTACCGGGGGGGTTTAGAGTCACTCAGCTCCCAAAGACGTTTACACTCTCTGTCCTCAGAGAGGCCTGCTGTGTGAACACATGGCCTACGTAAGAACACAAGCCCAGACACACAGGGAGGAAGAGGGTAAAGAAAAGATGAAAAGAGAGAGAGAGTGCCAGCCAGAATGTCGTCACAGTATCTAAATTTGGACCTTTCGGATCCCCTGAACACTTTATGCAATTTGAATCTATGCTGTGTCATTTGTGTGTTACTTTATTATCGAATGGTGAAATCCGACAAAATAACAGTCAAATATATTATCACATATAAATTGGAGTATCCAACCTATGTGACAAAATATCAATATGTTAATTTTCTTTCAACCTTTTTATTTATTTTTTCCTATTATCTATTATCTATCTATCCATCCATCTAACTAGAATAATTTCCCGATACAGGAGAGATACATATGGGAAAATAACCGTGCCAGCTACCCTGACCACGCTGCAGTGAGTTCTTCAAGTGAACTCTAAGAATAGTCCCTGGCCCAGTCCGTGGCAATATGCATTGAAAAAGCTGAAAACACAACTCATATGGCGATGAGGACAAACCAAACCAGTTGATGTTGCATGACCAACTACGTTTTGCATAGTAAATATATTTTTCGTTTATTTTATTATTTTTGTATTTTTTTAGATATTGAAAAAAAAAATATATATTTATCTATGTAGCTAAGCCAGACTGCTGCCCACACCCCAGTCCAGTTATCCACAGTGCTCCGAGACCGGAAATGACGTCACAAGTGCAACTCGGAAGGCTGCGGCCTCTATGAATTCTCTTTTTTTGCACAGGAAATTCCCTTTCCTAACGAGATGATCCAGAAGTACTTGAATTCTAAAAAAGGCTTAGGAAAGGAGCCTCGATGCATCAGCAACATGCAACATGCAGCAACATGCCACCGACAAAGTTTACCGACTTCACGCGAAGACGCATGAGAGACGCGGTAAAGCAGAAGAAGAGAAAAGAAGAAAATACAATTGATAATAATGGATACCAATTCCAGAAACCTATATTATTTGAATCAAAATTAATTCATTTATTGCTAGTAATTAAAGGGAGCCATTTGCAGTATTGTTTTTATCGTTAGAAACCATATTTTTATCATTAGGAACCATCATTTTCCCCTGAGACGGGAGAGAGCCGCATCTACCTCTGACACTGCCTGCTTTAAATGACGTAAAAAAGTGTCGATTTTTGCGTCATTTAAAGCAGGAAGTGTAAGGGGGGGCTCTAAAAACTACAAGCACATTACAGATCAGTGCCAGTGGCTGGGATTTAGGGGTGTATGATCTAAACAGTATAGAGAGCACACCAGTGTGTATTTGCGCTACGGTATGGATTTTGACGTTTCTTCCCCCAATTCCTTCTCCACCATGCCGGGTGCAAACCGCACACGGCTGTACCCGGGAATTACATTCCGCACCCTACCAGACCCGCTATAATTTGATGCCGACGCCCGACCCGCACCCGAAGGAAAACATTAAATGGAACGCTGGGTAATTACACTATCTGGTGTTTGCCATGGTGGTTTAGATTGCTGTGCAAAAAAAGCCCATCATCCACTGTGGACGGTTTTAGTTGACTCCTCCGCTCCTGAAAAACATATCCAGACCAGCGCTGTTCAGGCGTCCGACCCAACCCGCACCCTTGTCCCACACAGTATTATTTTTCACCCGTTTCATCCAAATTGTGCGGGTCACCCATCAGGTACCCGAACCCTTGCAGGACTCTGGCCGAGATAACCCCCACTAGGAATCTTTACTTGTTCTGGAAGTACCAGAGACGTCCGAGAACCCGACGCAGTCTTTAAATCCTAATATCATCTGGAGGCGCACACAGCTTTTGGCCGTGATATTATATATAATATTATATTATATAGATACCTATATAAATATTATATTATTTAGATATAGAGCTCCGGGAGTCCGCAAACGGCAACAATCACTTCTCCTCCATGCTGCAGTTCCTTCTGAACTGCAGGGAGTGAACGCTGATTGGCTGTTATGTTACGTCCCTCAGGGGGTGAACGCTGAATGGCATTGTAGGAGTTGTCGTCTTCAATCCACAAGCGCCAAAAAGTCACTGCCTGCATTTTCTCGGGTCAAGAAGTCACCAAATTAGATATTTATGTTACTATTCGACTACATATATGACCCACTTTTAATACAGATTCATGTCAGGTGAAATTGTCATTTAAGCACACAATATACACCGTAAGAAAACAAAATGCAGACAAAATATTTAAGAAAGACTACTGGGCGCAGTTAATTTCAATATCTTAAGTTGAGCCTCTTTTTTTCCACATGTGAGTTGAGATTCAAGTGGCCTAAAATATTCCCGTTGGCCAATTCAAACCTAGGTGATTCTCACTGGTGGCGACAACCTGATTGAAATCAATACGACAAGAACGCATGGATCGAAAGAGTGCTTATTGTAGTAGAAAACTGTAGTTCCACACTAGAGACGCTACAGATAGCAATTCTCGCTGTCGCGCAATGACGTCGGTTAGGACAAGTGGAGTAGAATTCATTTTAAACAGTGCTGTCTTTTCCTATGTTTGAAAGGAAGCACCTTTTCATCTCTACTTAACCCAATGACTTTTTCGACAAAGGTTAAAGAAAGGAGCCATAAAGAGATTTGACTATTCGTAGCGGCCCCTGGTGTCCGAGGCATCTGGATCACACCATTAACTTGATCGATGTTTTCTTTCATCATTCGCTCGGTATCTCACTATGGGACACGCCCCTCGCGCTGTCCCCCAGAAGCAATTTTACACTACGCCAGTCGTGACTGGCCAACAGACGTGATGTCTGCTCGCAGAGGAGGGACTCCCTCCTACTACATAAGTCCCGTTGTCACGTCATCTCTCCAGCCTTTAACCTCTTCGCTCCTAGAAGCAGCGCTCGGACGGAAGGTTTAGACGGCCTAGCAGACTGTCCTTAGAGCGGGCTCCCCCCTCGGTCACCAAACGCCAGCCTACATCACTACATCTGACCTCTGAGAGGCTAAAGCTAGACTGTCACCATACAGTAGCTGCTGGTACCCATCTCATGAGGACGAGGAGGAAATTCCTTTGCCCCCGTGCACCAGCTCCCCGAAACCCGGCCGTCAGCATGGACCTCCACGAGGCATGCAAAGGGGCAGCTGCGAGGCTGAACATCGAGTGGCCTGAGCCCCCGGTGGAGACCGCCCCATCTCGCTACGAGGGCAAGCGACTCCCAAAGGCAAAAGCCTCAACCGTCGCTGCTTCCAGCCTTTCCAGAGTGAATGGATGAAGCTACCAGGTCTTGGAGCAAGCCTCTCTCAGGGTGTTGGATTGGGCCGGTATGGAGGAAAAATGGGTTCTCCCACCTGCTTCCGGTTGAACCACTGCTGGCGTCGCACCTCCACCCCACGCAGAAGTCCGCCATGACCTCGGCGAGCCCTACACTGCCGTCCAAAGCGACTCCTTCCAGTCGTCACAGGCCGATAAGGGCTACAAGGCGATGGCCACGACGGTGAGGGCACTCAACACATCATTGCTGCTGCTACCTTACGAGGCAGAGTTGGAGGTCAACAAGTCAACGTCACCCGCCCCAGCCCTGTGGGATGAGCTGTGCGTCGTGACGGACCTGTGCCTGCGCCTTCACAGGAGTGCTGTCCAGGCGTCCAGCTGCTCTGATGGTCGCCCAAGAGAGAGCACGCTGGTTGAACCTGTCCAGTGTCTTTCTGAGGCAGAAATCCCAACTCCTCAACGTGCCTGTGGACCCTCCTCCAAGCACACAGTAGTGTATGTGGGAGGAGGCGCCAGGTGGCCGTGCGGCTCCTCCGGCTACTCAGGGAGCCTTGAAGAAACGGCGCGCCGCCTAGGGCGCTGCGGCCAGGGCGGCACGGCAAGCCCGGCCGGACGCCATCACCGTCCCCCCTGGATGTTTCTTCCCAAACCCAGTTCCAGGGCGGTTACAGAGGGCATGTTCAAAGCCCTGCAAAAGGCGTGCAGAAGGGCGTTCGGCCTTCACAGTTCACGACCAGGCAAAGAAGAGAAGGGTCGGACCTGCAGAGCGCTCGTTGGAGCCGCAGCTGTGTCTCACAAACACATGCGAGTCCCCCTTCCCCAATAGAATGTTTATCAAAACATTTTGCCAGCGCGCATCTAGGTACCGAGCCGAGGGCACAGCTTCACGGGAAAACAGAAAAAACGAACAGAATGCAATAAAACGGTGCCTGGTGGGCATGAGCTCTGGTGCGCAGCCCACCAAGCCCGTTCGGCCCGGCACGGCAGCGAAAACAATGAAGCTGGGGCCGCTGTCTGGCCGGGCTCAACCGTGGCGTGCATGTGGTGCATCAGATTGGGTTATAAAAACTGTAACCGCCGGCTATAGGCTCCAATATGCGTCCGTATTGCCGCCGTCACCACCGTCACTTTGCACAAGGCTCTGACCTCCTTCATCACCTTTCTGCAGTCCTTAAAGCTACCCGTGCTGCTGGCTGCGGACAACGCCAAAAACAAACGTGTACTGGACAGAGCGCTATTCAGGTGTTCCCTCACCGATCAGTCCCAGCAGTTGGGCTCCAGATTTTTGGACACCTACCTACTCAGTAAGGCGCTCTTTTTGGGGTTAGACAGCTATCAACAAAAGAATCTGTCGTACCCCTTCCTGGGAAAAATCGACATTGCCAAGAATCCATTGAGGGGTGTAACGGCTCTGCAGGGGCTGTACAGTTGTTGGAATCCTGCCCAAGAGTCTGTGACTCAAGGTTCATTCTAGTTCATTCCGCTAGATCTAGTTGGTATTGTTGTTTAATGAACAAAGCTCAAAATCAACCAATCTTTGTTAATTGTCTCATGAAGGTCAATGGATGGCCCTATGCCATTGGTTTGTCTCCCTGTACTCTCCCATAGCCGTAGGCCTCCCTGTAGTGGGCTGTAGAGCACTCTAAATGTGGAGTTAAAAGGGTTAGTAATAAGCCCCACTAATAAGTTGCCACCTCACTATTCTTTTCAATTAAGAAATGTCGAACATTATAAAAAAGAAAAAACGGAGGAAATGTTAATATACCCAATTCAGGGTTCCCAATCATGTTATAGATGCCTGTCTGAGAGTCTCTCCAAAGACTTGTAGTTAACTTCACAATTTCAAGTCAATAATAATAATAGTAGTTGCAAGCAACCATGACGGGGTCATACAGTATGACCGTATGGCCGACAGTATGACCGTATGACCGACAGTATAACCGACAGTTTGACCATATGACCTTAGGCTATGACCGACAGCATGAACGACAGTATGACTGACAGTATGACCGTATGACCGACCTATTTTGAAAATAGAAGTCCGTACGTGGAGGTATGCTAAGCTTGGTCGGTATGGTAAGATGGCATTGGTATGCCTTAAAAACTGGTTTACCGGAAGTTAACATAACAAAACCATCAACAACCGTGTTTCTAAAGCATAGTTTCAAAATCCATTGCCAAACTGACGTTTGCGAAATTACGTGTGTACCTCTTTAAGGCCCAGCCTGCATTGTAGAGAGGCTGCAGTTCAGAAGGGAGAACTTAACGAATGCATCCAATTTCAGATATAGGCTTGAAATTTGGCATGGGTATACTATGGAATCTACCCTTTGTAGCCATATTCGACAGCCGAGCATGTGTGTTTTTGACCAAAAAAAATTGCAATGTAGAGCAGTTTAAACATCAGAGATATGCATTTATTTCACTTTGAAATGTATATCTCTGGCGTCTTTAGCCTTCTTGCTATGCATTTCACACCATCCAATGCTCACCTGTTACATGTGTGACGAGTTTGCAGCTTGTACCACTTTTAACACCAAAACAGTTTATGTGTGGGTGTTTGGTCAAGTAGTAGCCATTGCATGAAGTCTAAATGATCTGACTGTATGGGTTGTGATGTGAAAGTTGTTCATCATGACAAATGGTGCATGTATAACAAGTTTCATGCATGTTGCATCTTGGTAATGATAAAGCCAACCATAAAGCCAACTGCCAATAACCGATACGAAGAAGAGGCCATGTTACAGCAAGAGAAATATTGTCCTACGCAAAACACTGCAACAAGAAGTTATCGTTTATGATTGTTTATTACTGATTGCAAAAGATAAAAACAAATATTTTGCGATATTCAAGGATTCTGATTTGTGTAACTACTGCGTTACTATGTGATATCCAATCAATCAAATCGAAAAAACAGCTTGATATTGGTAATATTCACGGCTTCAGACTGATTTTGTGATGAAGGCCATAATGATGAAATTACAAATAAATACATAATTACAAACACCAGTACATAAATAAATGGGTTGCTTAGTATCTTTATATTTTGTCAAACTCCATGTATTAACCTAAATCATTTATTGAATACATAATTTGGCTACAAAACATTGTATTTAGAAACAAAAGGTGTGTACGTTGCAATTTAAGTTTTTTGGTATAAAGTGTATTACCCGAGTTGACCACGGGGAGAAGCAGTGAGCATATTGGCTACCCATTGACCGCTAGAGCCGAAGACGCTTCCTGTTATGCTCTGATCAAAAAAACATGGCGCCGGCCAAGAAGCGCAACGTGTGTTCCAAAACCACATCAGCCAATGCTGCAAAAAAGGCTAAAATCGACCCGAGTTTACAAGTTCAACAAATTATTGACAGCCGAAAAAACGCTAACGATGTTTTTGACGTTCTCGAGTGTCTCCAGGTATGTTTTGGTCAGCAGTGTGTCCATTCAACGTAGGCAAACGACTCCCAACAATTGAAACATACATGCTTCACTCAATACTGCATTATATGTGCTCTGTAGACATGACATTAACCACAAATTCCCACTTTTATTACAGTCAGAGAAAGAAAAGGAAGTCATATCTGCCATCAATGCATGTTGCCATTTATTTGTTGCTCTTCTGGAGAGAAAAGACCTGTTCATTGGGAAACTTATTGATGAAGAAGCGATGTTGACTGGTGAGTTGGTTAGTTTTCTCTTATAATCTAGAAAATGAAGAACTGCATATCGCTAAACAAATGATGAGTTGCTGCAAATGAAATGTCCTACTCAGTTGTTTAACGCATGGGAGTTTCTTCAACACCTGTATGTAGAAGAATAGGCCGAGTCCTCTTGTTTCTGAGGGATGTTTTCAATTGTCTAATAGGACTGAACCCCCCCGCAAACAGCTGGTCTCAGCTGGAGATCACGCTAAATCATACATCATGTCTATGTTATATGTTCATGCGTGCATTTAACATGGTTAGAAAAGGATTGTTGCTGCTATCTGTGAAAAAAAAGTACTTTTCTGACTATCTTAACATAGGATTACATTTGTAACAGATTCAGGGTTTCCTCAATGTTCGGGGCTTAACCCACATACCCACCGTGTGTGTCCATGTTTAACAGGGGAACACAATGCTCAAGATAAGTATTCCATGTTCATGCGGCATCGTTACAACGACTGTGTGGAGACGTTGCTTCAGCACCTCGTCCACAAGTCTTACGGAGTTAAGGTGAGCTGAAAAGTCTTTGGATACTTCAAGAAAATATCCCGTAATCTGGTAGTTGTGTGGTGTTGTGCTAATGCAGTTTGTCCTTTACAGGAGTGTGCCCTCGTTGCCCTGATGAAGCTGGCCGCTGCGGAAGGACAGTACCCTCTGGAGGATTTGGATTGGAGTGAACACGTCAGCTTTCCAAGAACACTTATTCTGGTATATTTATTCAAAAATATATTGCTATTCAAGGGAATAGTGTGCATATCTATAGCAATTTATTTTATAGACCGATATACCTACGGTACTAGTTAATTCCAGACAGTGGTCGGGAGGCTCTGATGATACTAGTGCTGCAACGATGAGCAGATTAATCAAGTCGATTCAACAGAAAACTTATCAAATTATTATCTTAAAATTGATAAATGGTTTAAGTAGAAATGACACCTCATCACTTGCTGTTGAATGCTATAGTACAGTGTTCAAATATTTGGTTAATAATAATCCTTATAAAAAGGAATGGTTTAGTTTTTCTCGGCTGCTTGTCAGATAAAGCAAGCCCTGTCTAACACTGTTATTTGCGGTCCTAAATGACACTATGTTGACCCTGTGTTTCCAGGGGGTGGTTGGAAGGCTGCTCTCCAAGGCAGAGGACAACACTATGCTGATCTCTAGGTTCACGGAGTACTTGGAGATGGTGGACGTCCGCTACTACGTCATGAGCTCCGTCCGGGTGAACGTGGGCTCGGTCATGGTTAAGAGCAAAGGGGTAGGTAGTAGCCTTGTGCAACATTGAGAGGAGGCGCACGTACATTGTGTGTCAGGCCGTGGATCTGTTCAGATTGTCAGTCTGGCGCCCATTCGCCTCTGGCTTTCTGCTAAACCTTCAGCGGTTTGCCGCTAATTGCCGTCGCATCCACTGTTATATTTTTGACTGCTTGACAAGGTGCTCATTTGGCCAAAGAATTGTGTCAGAGACTGGGGATACATCAGTGATTTTTTTCCGTGATTGTGTCATCCGATACAAACACATCACGCCGTTGTAAGGCCACAAATAACAAATGGGATTTGGTTACAAGGTCTGAACGTTGTGATTGGTCCGATAATTAACAGCAATTCCACATTTATACCTTACCGCGATACCGCTGGTGCTTGAACTTAGTGCGATCAAGTCTCCGCCTGAGCACTAGGAATAAATATTGGAACAGACCCTTGTTGCTTCATGTTCTAAATAATCCTGTTATGTCCTACAGGAAGTGATTCCCGTGTACCAGAACAACGTGTTTACGTTGATGTCTAGCATCATCATGCCGAGCCAAGAGTCTGAGCTCACAAACTTCATGGTCAAACAGAAAGGTTTGTACATAATTACTTGTTTATTGATTCTACAATAGTTATTAGTTCGAGTTCTTTAGTTACTTTATGCTTCAACCAGTTAAGAACAAATCCTACTACTACAAAACTACAAAATTTAACTTGACCTCAATACCGCTTAATGTAAATAATATTGGTTACCAGTTTATATAAATCATTCATCGTTTTATTTCCAACCAGATAAGCATTCTGAGTGGAAAGCAGCTAAATTAAACGTGAGTATACCATTCTTTCATGTGTTGCTCAATAGACAACACATGTGAATTCAAAGCATTCACATTCAAAGCATTCAAATGATTGCATATCGTCAAAGCAACGATATGCAATCATTTGACTGGGAATCGCTGGACTTGTGTATATATGGAGTTGAGAAGTGATTTAATTCAGAAGAGGTTGAACAATAGTAACCCAAGGACACCATGTGCTTCTACATCTCAGGAACACAAACGCTCCTTTGAGAGGATGTGGCTCGGATTTCTAAAGAATAAGGTATGCACCCTTATTCAAACATCTTTCGGTTTCTATACTTTCTGAAGGTACAATGTATATACTATATTACAAGACAGTTTCTCTTATGCTGTTTCCCATCTGTTTGCTGTAGTTGCCAAGCAACATGTACAAAAAGATCCTGGTGATTCTCCACGACTCCATTCTCCCTAACATGAGCAACCCAACGTTAATGATTGACTTCTTGACGGCTGCCTATGATGTCGGTGAGTAACGGCTGAGGAGTGAGCACTGTAGAGCAACTTCATCATGTCTACTTATTCAGAAACCGTCTCCATCTTAAGAGTCCCCAAGGTATTATATATTTTTTAATGCTCTGACTAGTTCTGTTAACCCCAGCCATATTGTATGGCTAACCTCTAAATTGCAATAACCCCATTACTATGACATATCTTTTTTAATACTTTTACTCCACTTTTCTTCGGTCTTGAAACATCTCGATTCAAAGTAATTTGCTCTAATGTTATATCTTTATACAATGCTTTGGAAGTATAGGAAAAACAACTGTGATACCATCTATATTAAATAACCTTTTTTTTTTTAAATAATCAGAATTTTACTTTATTCCATTGAATGTGCTATGCAGGAGGAGCAATCAGTCTACTAGCCCTCAATGGCCTGTTTATCCTCATCCATCACCATAATCTGTAAGTATCTCCTTGTTTAGATCCATGGGGAATTATAAAGATCCATTCAATTCCAATTCCCTGCCTTTTAATGTCTAAACAGTGATCAGGAGATGATCTCCTTGTTGTGAATCTATAGCACTGGCTGCTGTGTTCTATGTTGCTCATTATACGTTCTGGTGGAAAGCACACCTCGGATGCATTTCCGGTGCCAACTGTGTTAGAATTACTGTATTTGCAATAAATGTTTTTCTTATGAAGAAACACAAATAGTCCACTCATGGACATCCGTATGACAACTGTCAATTCTTGCTTTACGGGATAATGTGTTATATTTCAGAGATTACCCGGATTTCTACAAGAAGTTGTACAACTTGCTAGAGCCCTCAGTGTTCCATGTAAAGTACAGGGCTCGCTTTTTCCACCTCGCAAACCTCTTCCTCTCGTCCACGTAAGTTCCCATTTTTTTAGAGTTCTCCCATAACAATCCTATAAACAAAAGTTCAATTACATATATACATCACATCGACGTTAACAGCATTGTGTATTAGGATTTTTGTATTGTTTTCTGAGTTCAAACCAGCTACACCTCTTTTCTAAATGGAGACAACCCTGTTAATTAATTGGAAATCCACACCCCATTCTGTATGCACCTGTACCATATATATTTTGTCTTTACCAAGTTTATATTTTTTATCATCATTACCCTATTGTGTATTTCAACCACGTGTATGTCTATTTTATAAACTGGATGCCTGTCCCCCCTCCAGCCACTTACCGGTGTACCTAGTGGCGGCGTTTGCAAAGCGCCTGGCGCGCCTGGCTCTCACAGCGCCACCAGAGTCCCTCCTCATGGTGCTGCCCTTCATCTACAACCTCATCCGCCGCCACCCCTCCTGCAGAGTCCTCATCCACCGGCCCACCACCGCAGACGGTAGGCGCGGGTCTTCAGAGGGGCCTTTAGCGTCCCGGAGGGACTCTTTATCGGGAACTTTCTTATTGGTTAAGGTCTGTGCTTAGTTAAGCATGGTACAGGAGTCTGCGCTTTTGTTAGGAAATGCGTTTTAGAGAATACGTAGCAGGGTATATAGTCGAGACGTTAGTGAGCCAACCTGTGTTCTTTTGTTACAGAATCTTGTGAGGACCCGTATTTGATGGACGAAGAGGACCCTATCCTGAGCCATGCCTTGGAGAGCAGCCTTTGGGAGATAAAGGTGCGCGCATGCTCTTCAATGTCCACGTGCTTTAGATCACTTTAGTGGTACTTTTCCAACTAAATTAGCAGTATGTACATTTAAGCCCAACACCAATGTTTTTGTATTTCCCCGCAGACCCTCCAGAGTCATTACCACCCCGATGTGACCAGAGTGGCCTTGAAAATTAACAAGCCTTTGTCGGTGCCAGAGGAGGACATAGATGAGCTGTTGGAGATCACAAATTTTGAGGTAATGTGGCATTTGATGGGAGTCAACATTCTTAAAAGGAATGGTACAGGCTGAAAAGCTTTGCCGGCTTATCGTTCATCTTTTTAGTTATGTCTGCATATTAGGTATCATTTATATTGTCAAACTGTGTGCTAGCAGTGAACCAAAAATAACTCCAGTTTTTCCATCCTTTTTAGCTAATGGAAAGAGACCTGAAAGCGACTAAGAATGTTCCGCTGGAGTTTGAACCGGCAAAGAAGCTTCTCCAGGGAGGAGGGGGCATTCTTGGTCAGCACTTCTGCCTGGAGTAGGAGTGTGTTCTTTTGAAACGAAAACCTTTTGGGGTCTTTCATATCTAGGCCCCCCCCCCCCCCCCCCCCCCCCCGTTTGAGAACATTTTGTAAGAACTGCTGTGGAATAAATGCTGTTCCGTCTTGCTCCTGATTTGATCTGCAATATTTCCTATAATTCATTCCATTTAAAGGGGACATATTATACCACCAGGTGTGAGTGTGATTAGCCTTACAAGCAGTTTGGAAAATCTGCCCCATATGACATCACTAGTGGGCTTGTCCACCTAGATCAGTCTACCAGCCTACCCAGTGGACTGAAGTAAACGTTGCTCATCTATCCAGCACAGATCTCAGTGGACACGCCCACTAGTGAAGTCATGGGGTAGATTTTTCGAAACTGCTTGTAAGGCTATAGACACACACACCTGGTGGCATAATGTCCCGTTTAAAGTTTTCTAGTTTCTTATTTTGAAATCAATCTATCCAAAATTAGAAAATCCAACATTGCCTCCCTGTGCAAAGATAAGTCAGTGCAGAACTGGCTTGGTTCTAGGCAACTAAAACCACAAGCCTGTTCAAGAGCGCAAATCCTGTTACCGAATGATCTTGTAATATACAGTATTTGTAAGTGAAGGTCCATTAAACAATCTTCATTGGGTTTGTTGTTTGACATGATAAATAAAATTGCCTTGAGTAAACAAAATCAGGATTTAACAAAGAAGGCTTCTGAGTAAGTCAGTTGTAAGAACAGGTTTTTATTCGACCTCAAAATTAAATCACGTCGTTCACCAAAATAAAAATAAACTTGGTATTGGTCTAATCGGATTCATTCCCCACATCATTTTCCTGTAGAAAAAGAAAAAAAATAAGCAAATGAACATACTGCATGTATATGAATAGATCATGCATCTGCCATCGTCCTGCCCTTTATTTTCATCACATTAAAACAGTTACCTGTTTCTGGTCCTTCTCCCGGCGATCCGCCGCCGACGCCTCGTAGTCATGGATGGGAAGGGAGGCCATCCAGCTGATCATCGAGCGCTCTTCCGACTCCGTGTTCACGATGCTGGGGTAGATGTGGGCCTTCTTGAAGCCCTTAATCGACTCCTCCTCCGCGGCCCAATCCAGGCGCTGGTGGAGGCCGTCCCCGCCGAAGCGCTGGTTGTAGCGGTCAAAGTGCACCCTCTCCAGCACCAGGCCCAGTCCAGGGGCCCGGGGGATGTCCACCTTGTCGTTGCCCCAGCTGCGCTCCAGCACCTCCTCCTTGGCATAGCCCTTGATCACTGCGATCACCAGGCCGATCATCTTGCGGATCTGGTGCAGCATGAAGCTCTGGCCGCGCACCGTGATAACGGCGAACTCCGAGTCGCCGCTGAGGAAGGGCTCCTCGCAGGACATCTCCGTGATGTAGCGGCGGGCGCTGGGGTCCTGGGGGCTTTTCTGCGAGGTGAAGTTGTGGAAGTTGTGCGTGCCTTTGTAAAGGGAAAAGAGCGAGTTGGCTCTGGTGAGGGTCTCTGGGTCCAAGCGGAAAGCGGCCGACTTCTGGGTGTCGTAGTCCTTTGGGGCAAAGGCCACAGTGGGAAGCATGTAGGAATATGTACGCGCATCACAGTTGTTTTTGGAGTTGAAGCCTTGGGTCACTCGTTTGAAACCTATGGCAAAAAGAAAAGGCAAAACATTTAAAGGCGTATACACATTATATTCATTTAATCAACTTAAGTAGCATTGTATAAGATTGAGCCGCTCCTAGTGAGTAGACATTCAGAAATCAACCAATTCAGTCCACTAACTGGTGTCACAAATGTGTGACTCCAACTATCGTAACTCATCTGAGTGGCATGAGTAGGACGACTTTTGGGAGTGTCAATGGTAAGATTATTTTAAACAAAAAAGCTACAGGTAGGTTTTTATTTGTAGAATATATCAGTATAGCATGTTCAACATTGAAATCATTATCAATTAGCATTTAATACAGATATGTTCAGGTTATTTTAAGCTAAGATCTAGTTGAAATGATACCCATCGTGAATTTTAAACGCAGGTCAGCCATATTTTAGAAGTTTTTTTTGCCATTTTTTTTTGTAAATAAGGCTTACATCCCAACGGCAATCAATAAATAAAGTCCTGTTAAAAAAAAAAAAAAAAAAAACTGTCCAATAATTTCATCCAGCCTAAATGAAATAACTGCATGGTCTGGTTGGCGCACTTATGGTGCAAGGCCGGTGTCTACCACAAGCTAGGAAGACAATTTGATAATAGCGAGCTTGTTATGGTTTTTGAGGGAGTTTTAGAGGGAGGGCTGATGGGAGGGTTGGCAGTCTTTCAAAATCTAGCTGACTCTGGCTGGTTTCTCAAAATGGCCTACCCTAGCTTCAATACTTTAAATGACATCATGGTGCGTTCTGATGTGAACATCTGTATAGCCAGAGAAATCCAAGTAACGGTTGTTTTCCATTAAGTGCCAACTAGTCACTCAGTACTACGACATTTCCCAGCTTGTGCCCAACTTTCTGAAACAAATTGTGTGATCCCAGCAAGACCAAATAACTAACTACTACAAATCAACGCCTGAGGATTTGAACAAATGAGTGATGGATGGGTGTTCAAATTTGTCCAACCATCTTAAAGATGGAGATAGTATTTCAGTTGTCTAAAGTAGTTTAACATTTCGATAACACACATAATGCACATTTAATGAAAGAGGGAAATCTCACCTAGAATTCTGATTTGCGCAGGAAGATGCTTGTTGATATTTTCCATTATGTCTTCAATCAACCGCAGCTTAAGTGACACCACCTGGCCTGCTGCAGACACACCCTGACAATTATAAATGTTCACGCATTAACAAGTGTACCACTGTAGACTATTGAATGTAATACATGAAATGAATAAATCAAAACAAAATATTGTTAAATTCATTGACTCTTTTGTAAATACAAATCCTAATTGTTGAAGGGCTGGATACAATATTTGATTACATACCTTATCTGTTCTTGCACATCTTTGGAAAGACATTTTCTTCATTTCATCGCCATGGTTTTCAGGAATGCAGCCCGATTTAATAAGAGCGGAGACTAACTCATCTTCAATCGTTCTGAACTGCGAGGTTCCAGTATTTCGCTATAATACACAATTTAAATACAATTTAAATAAATACATTTCATATGATTATTCTTGATTGATCTTGGAGTTTGGCTACATACCTGCATCCCATAATATCCTTTTCCAGAATACGCCACGAGTAGAACCACCTTCTTTTTAGGATACTTCTTTTCATTGTCAACGTTTTCTTCTAACTTGACCTTTTTTGTTATCTGCTCATCTTCAACAGAGATTGCCTCCTCGTTGACTCTTTTAGTTGACATCGTGGTTAGCAGCTCCCCTTGGCTCATCGTGCAACGTGATCTATGTTGGAATCCTGCAATCAATAGACAATCTGGTCAGGCCAATTCTCCTTTATCTCTCCATATGTCCAGTATATTTAGGCTTTTTTGACCAATTAAAAGTTGAAGAATATGAGAATTAAAAGAACAGCCTACTGTCATTAACAATAAACAGGCGAGATTAAGACAGTGTATTGATCTACTCACCTTTGTAATTGAAATGCAAGAGTTGCGCGTTAGTTAAGGCACGAAGAAGATGTGGTATTTTCAGCATCACTCATTTGGTGGCCATAAGAGACATTCAACAGAATGATGATAACGGCTGGGCAAGTAGTTGCTAAAGCGTGGATCGTTTATAAAATATTCTAAATGAAAAGCATCAACACTGCTCCGTATATACTAAGTCCAAAAAAAATGATGGCGGTCCCTAAACACAAAACATAATCTGGTTACCAATAAGTTCCCAATGAACTTATAGTATACTATCTAAAGCTAACATTAGCACTTGCGGCCACAACATTCACATGGCGATGGCAGCATTCAACTTTGACCCCTGATGGAAATATCGCGTGATTTACTGTAAAATGCATTTTCTGACGGGATTTCATTGCTTTGACTGGACGCGTGAGTCAATGCCATACATGTTTTATAAGAACAACGGTCTAAGCTCACATTATACGTAATTTTCGATGTTGGTACAATGATGATCACTATAATAACTATTAATAATGTTGTTGTTAATGATAAAATTGTCAAGTGCATGGGACATTGGGAGTGATTTTGTAATGAAGATCTGCATAGGTCTACTTTGATTGAAAATAAAGAAAAGTTCTTCTCTATAAAACATGCCTTATTTTAGGCAAGTTATTGTCTTATATGATCATACATGAGTTATAGAAATATTACAATAACAGGTAATACCTCTATATAAATATATACATATCAAGCTATACCATTAACTTGCTTTTCTTCTTCATTTTACTTCCAATTACATATTATTGCCTATAGAGTGTACCAAATAACTGAAAGTCCTTGTCAAGGTAAATTATACTATATTTATCTCAAAAGTATTTTGTTGCAGTAGCTTAAGGAGGGTTAGTAGAGTACACAACGGGAGGCTAGGATATAGCTTCCACTTATTATGGCCATGTTCATTACAGAAAGGAATCCATGTGTTCAGTTCTGGTGACTCACTGTTGAAATCACAGTTGGTCTATGTGCATACCATACATGTAGAGTTCAGTAGTTATTTTGTGTTGTTATCTTTGTCCACTTGGGAGCAGCAAAAGGAAGCAAAATAGAATAAAGCAACCTCCCTGGGGAATCAATCTACACATTTAATTAACAGAACCCAATCTGCATACTCTGGTTAATGTATTTAGTTAAACAAATGTACAAGTGATCGAACACTAGCGTGCACAGTGGTTTCCCCCTGAAATAAGTGGTTCAAGAATACAAGAGAGGATCCCTGCATGGTTGAGTCACTGTATCAAACATTTATATGTAACCTTTGAACTTTGCTCTGGGATGAGCTGACTTGTCGGTGTGATCCATGGTCCATACACCTTTATATGGTTATCTGTTTCTTCTGCAGAGCACGTCGTACCAAACATAGACCTGTTGTACTATGGGAAACTTTCGCAGTGCCGATCCATTAAAGCACTTGAGATACTTTTGTATGCAGAGAATACCGTTTAAAACCGTCATGTCATCGTTTTCCTACTCCATTCTGTCCGCATTCTGTTACTCCTTGCCGTTTCGCTCACATATTTTAGGTATTATTTGTTTTTTTACCTAGAAACATTAGACTTATTACAGGTTAGTTATGGCAGTATTGGTTGTTGGACGAGACTAGGGCATATATTGAGGATATTTTATAACTAAAAATGTTTTACTCCATTTCAGTGTTAAGTCAAATGTAAATGTAAATTTATTTGTAAAGCACATTTAAAAAACAACAGTTGACCAAAGTGCTATAAAAAACAAAGATAAAACAAAAAAGAAACAATAAAACCAGTAACAATCATACATTTGAGACAACGATAATAATATTAACAATAGTAATAACAGTAATAACAATGATAATAGGCTAGAGGTTGCCACAATGCAATGAATCAATGTGCAAGCAGGATCAAAAGACTAAAAGATGAGATAAAGATGAGGTAAGGTTATACTGAATTAAAGGCAATAGAGTAGAGATGGGTTTTAAGATTTGATTTAAAAATAGCTACAGAGGGGGACAATTTAATAAGCAGTGTCAAGCTATTCCAGTTTAGGGGCAACGGCAGCAAATGCCCTATCTCCTCTAGATTTGTGTTTAGTTTTGGGAACAGCCAGTAAGAGCAGGACAGAGGATCTGAGACTTCTGTATTGGACGAGTAAGTATGATAGGTACGTGTTTTTTTTTCATTTAAGCATTTAAATGTTAGTAGCAGTATCTTAAAATGTATTCTATGGTGGTCAGGGAGCCAGTGAAGGAAAGTAAGTAGTGAGTAAGCAGTATAAATGCTGAATGACTACCAAGTAGCCTATTGAAGCATAAAGCTATGCGATCTTTGTCAATCAACGTTATTAAAGTTGTATCAAAATAGCTTTCTAATAAATACTCTTAATAAAAACTGTCTGTGAATAAAGTAACAATGTACCAGCTACCTAACCCTGTGAAGTTGAGCTGAAGTTTTAGATTTACGTGAACCGTTATTGTTAAGGAACTGCGGGTGCATGCAGGCAGGACCCAAACGCAGACGGTATTGAACGGAAACGGCACTTTATTCAACCTAAAGGCTAAGGCACAGGAAACTCGGAACTCGGGAGACAACTCGGAACTCGGGAGACGACAGGGAACTCGGGAGACGACAGGGAACTCGGGAGACGACAGGGAACACGGAACACGCAGGACTAGCCACCACAAACAACCACAGCAAACCACAACTAACAACCACAGTGACAGCACAAGGAACAAAGGAAAGACGAGGGCTTAAATAACAAACACAACGAGGAACAGCTGAGACACATTAGGGGAGGGAACAGTAATCAACACAGGAGGGAAAACCAGGGAAACACACACACCCTGACAGTACCCCCCCCTTAAGGGTCGACTCCCAGGCGACCCACGACAAGCAAAAAAACAAAGAAAGTCCAACCCAAAACGGGTGGGTGGAGGGGCGCCAGGAGGGGGGAATCCAAAAAAATAAATGGACTGGGGCAGAGCCGAGGGACGTCAGGCGGGCGGCCAGAAAACTGCCCCAGGGCATGGCAGGGAGCCTCAGGCGGACGGCCTGGGGGGCAAGCAGAGGCAGAGTGAAGGCGGAACCCTTCCGGAGGCCGGCGGCAAGGACGATGAGGGCTCAGTCCCTCAGGAGACCTGCAGTGGCGCAGAACCCCCTCAGAAGGCCGGCAGCGGTGAAGGCGGAACCCTTCAGGAGGCCGGCGAAGGCGAGGTAGAGGGCGGGTCCCCTCAAGAGGGAGGCCAGGTAGAGGGCGGGTCCCCTCAAGAGGAAGGCCAGGTCGAGGGCGGGTCCCCTCCGGTGGAAGGCCTTGAAGGGGAACCCCCCTCGGGAAGGAGTGGAGGAGGACCCCCACAGGCAGGAGCAGAGGCCGGTCCCCCTCTGGAAGGAGCAGGGGGCGGGCCCCCTCAGGCAGGAGCGGAGGGCGGACCACCTCAAGCAGGCGAAGAGGCCGGTCCCCCTCTGGAAGGCTAGGAGTGGGCTCAGGAACCGGACAGGGCTCGGGGACCGGAGTCAATGCGGAAGCTAGAGTACCAGGAGGAACCGGGTGGCACCCCCAACCCTCCCAGCGCTCCATTGTCTTCTTTGTTTTGGCTACTAAATCCTCCAACTTACGGTCAAATTGAGCGTCCGCTGGGTCCCATAGTGGTGCTGTCATTCTGTTAAGGAACTGCGGGTGCATGCAGGCAGGTAGGACCCAAACGCAGACGGTATTGAACGGAAACGGCACTTTATTCAACCTAAAGGCTAAGGCACAGGAAACTCGGAACTCGGGAGACAACTCGGAACTCAGGAGACTACAGGGAACTCGGGAGACGACAGGGAACTCGGGAGACGACAGGGAACTCGGGAGACGCAGGACTAGCCACCACAAACAACCACAGCAAACCACAACTAACAACCACAGTGACAGCACAAGGAACAAAGGAAAGACGAGGGCTTAAATAACAAACACAACGAGGAACAGCTGAGACACATTAGGGGAGGGAACAGTAATCAACACAGGAGGGAAAACCAGGGAAACACACACACCCTGACAGTTATGTGTTCATGTCCAGAGCCTCTTAAAAAGGGGAAGAAGAGACAGTGACAGGTCATCATTCCAGCTTTCAATCCCATCTCTTTCGATTCAAACTTGCTATTGGATTTGTTGGTATTAACAGAGCAGAGGGATGGGGACATTGTCTTATTTCAGTAACACTGTTTGACCCCTTAAGGTCCTGGAATTTATGACTTGACACATCATCATATTTAAAGGCACCCAGTGCAACTTTCGAGGCTTAAAAATAAACATTCAATTTCTAGTCTTTTTTACACGTAGTAAGTTTCAATAACTCCATACCATTACATACCGACATTCAAGCAGCAAAGATGAGACGTCGTTGTGTGGTGAGAACTGATAGAAAATCGATAACAACAACAATGCCGCCATTTTCTTGATTTTTTGTAACCTACAATAAATAAAGCAGGCTTCCAGTCAATGGAAAAATGGCTTCTCCCCACCGGCGATTGTTGTTGTTTACGATTTTCTATCAGTTCTCACCACACAACGACGTCTCATCTTTGCTCCTTGAATGTCGATATGTAATGGTATGGAGTTATTGAAACTTACTACGTGTAAAAAATACTAGAAATTGAATGTTTATTTTTCATTGAATGTTTACATAAAGTTGCACTGGGTGCCTTTAAAGAGACCCTATTTTACCTCCAGGCGGAGTGTGATTGGCCATTAAAAAACGTTCAAAATTGTCCCTGCCCTGTGACTTAGTGACATCACAGGTAGTTGATGTGATAGATAGAGGAAGCCAACAGTTGCCCCTTAACCGAATTATTATGTAGGTATATATACGATTTTGTAATAAATGTAGTAATTTCATGTTTAATTTTGATAATGGACAATTAAAAAATATGTATCAATATTATTAGAGAGAGAGAGAGAGAGAGAGAGAGAGAGAGAGAGAGAGAGAGAGAGAGAGAGAGAGAGAGAGAGAGAGAGAGAGAGAGAGAGAGAGAGAGAGAGAGAGAGAGAGAGAGAGAGAGAGAGAGAGAGAGAGAAAATAATGGGATTTCCGGAATTTCCAGCCAATGAGCGGATTCCACATGCGGACACGAAGCACTGCATGCGACGCACGCGAGAGGTGCAGCGGAGAGATGCGATTGGTGCCCTATACAAGAAGACTCGAGCGATTCCGCAATAGTCAACCACAGCGGACGGAGAGAGAGAGAGAGATCTTAACGGGAACTTAATCACATGTTTAAATGAGCGTCTTGCGCACATTATTTAGGATCACATATTCACAGGAATATCCTGTCATCGTTGTGGGGATGTGAGGATTCAACCATTTCTGTCAAAGATAGAAAAACGCAACCGGCGAGTTATCCCAACAACTAGCTAGCCAGCGTTTACTTAGCTAGCGTGCTAACCGTTAGCCCTCAAGCTTCGCAACCACCATTCAATTTCGGTCCGGACTCCAAATCAGCCGGCCATCCCGTGTCGGTGTCCAAAGAGCAAGCAAAGTGTGTTGCGGGACACTTCCAACAAAGCGACTGTGTCATTTAACGGAAGAAAGCGCCTTCAAAGGTGAAGGTTGGAGGCGTAGGACGAAGGGAAGCGGTGTCCTCAAGTGACCATTCACCATGGACAACGCACACACAAAGACGGTGGAAGAAGTTTACAGCTTCTTTAACGTTAATGAAAGCACCGGTCTGGGTCTAGAGCAGTTCAAGAAACAGCGAGAGAAATATGGACCCAACGGTAAGGATTGGCACTGTGGGTCAAAAGTGAATGAGTTAGAGATCCCTATCGGCCATGACTTGGATGTTTTTTAAACGGGTGACATTCTGTGCTATCCTAATTGTCAACTCAACCGGCACGATTTAATGTGGACGTTGCATATTGTAATACTCTGCGATGAGAGGTCCGACACACGGGCACTTGTAGATGTGTCTTACTTTTTAAGTTTCTTAGATTTGTGACAACTCAAACCAATGTAAAATGATGGCTACAAATGTATTTATGTCTTGTCTCTCTTTTGTCCATGGGGTGAACCGCAGAACTGCCAGCCGAAGATGGTAAGTGCGACACTATTTTTAATTAATTTAAAATAGATGGTATTCTGAATAAATTGTTTTGAATGCTGATGTATCGCAATAAAATGATTTCTTGTATAGGTAAATCTCTTTGGGAGCTAGTGGTTGAACAATTTGAAGACTTGCTCGTGAGAATCCTTCTTCTCGCTGCCTGCATATCTTTTGTAAGTACATATCTTTTGTAAGTACAAATATTGTGTTATTTCACTATGTGAAATGTGTAAACGTACTTCAGTACACTGTGGTTAACAGTGACGGTATACCATTTCCTCAAAAGAGGTACAGTTTGTTTTGTGAGGACAGAAAAACCTGGCGTTCTTCCAGATTGGAAGTGTAATTCAGTTTATCAGACATATTAATCTCATTGACTATGTGTAGAAAACAATCTATGAGTGACCTGGACAAGGAGTTGGAAGGATCTAAGATATGTCCGGTAACGGAACATGGATGATATCTGAAATTCAAATAGTCACTTCACATCCTACCTCCACTTTTTCTATTTTGTCATTGTGAGTGCACTTGCTCTGGTAGCATATCGTTGGTAAATGATCATCAAGGCATTCATAGAAATCACTGATACATGGGAAACTTTCATGTTCAACCAGTTCAAATTGTAGTATGTTTTGGCTCTAAGGATCTGTGGTTTGGCTCTAAAGAATCTACACCCACCACACTAGTTGGGGAACAGATCATCAGTCATAATTTGGATTTCTAATCATCTTTTGAAATTAACCGATTTCACTCTTTGTATTATTAAAAGAATGCTGCGTGAATTGTTAGTAAAAACGAGAAGCGACTGTTGACTACTCACTGTTCCTTTTTATTGTGTAATACTCACGCATGCCATTTGTGCTTTATTCATGTTAGTGGTTTGTAATGTCAGCAATAGCATCTGATTCATTTTGGTGGTGATTTGGTCAAGGTCTTTATTGTGTATTCCCACTTCAACACCTCAAGCTCTCAGTACTAAGCTGAATATGTAGTCGATCCCCAGGGCAAACTGTCAACTGTCCTTTGTGCTCCACCTACCAGTTAAAAAATGCAGGGTAGAGTTTTCTGTACCATTAAATAATAATTGGTTGAATCAAATCTTGACACCAGGAATTATTATTAAAATTCCCAATTCTAATAAACGCTGAAAAATTCAGTATGATTTGCGATTCTGTTTTTTATGGAAAGCCTGAGGCGGTTTGGAAAATAATAGTCAGAAGGTAATGCTATCCTGCTAAATTTCAGAAAAATAGACGTGTTCCTGGAAGTTAATTTGACTGGTTTGCCTTGTGTTGTACATGCTGTATTTGAAAAGGGCATGTACGACATGATCTTAGAACCTTTGCCATCCCTCTTTTGTATTTTGTTTGTATGCAAGCGTGGTAGTGTGAATAATGCATCCTTATTCAAATATGTCAATATACATTTCTTTATCGTTTTATAATACAGTTGATCTACTATGATCTTGTGCAGTTCCACTGCAATCAATTTCAGAGCGAATGAGTATTTGTATAATTCTGTGGTCTGAACCATTTTTCTTGTGTAGGTTCTTGCTTGGTTTGAAGAAGGAGAGGAGACCGTCACAGCTTTCGTGGAGCCCTTTGTGATCCTCCTGATTCTGATAGCAAATGCTATTGTAGGAGTATGGCAGGTATGCATACTTTTTTCTTCTTCTATTCCTTACTTTTTCTTTGTTCAATGCACAAATATGACAGACTGCCTATAATGCAGCCTCTCTCTTATCACAGACTTGTAACTGCACCCCTCAGTCTCTAAGGCAGTGAGCTTGCGCAATGGCGACTAAACACAGATTCTGGATGTGCTTACCTGGGTGGGCACTGGGCAGACAAAGATACAGCCATGGGAGCTGCTAAAAACTTGTTTGGAATATAGTGCATGCATGTCAATCGATTGCATACTACCGAATGTGTCTATACCGCAGGATGGGATGAGTTGAACAGAAATCATGGCTGATTTACATCCTTAAAAGTTCCTAGGAATGGTTCTGCCTTTCAACTTTAGTTGTATCCACTTGATAATGAAATGTAAGTATGGGGTAGTTAGTTTGAAATAAGTGTCTTTCCTTTATCCTATGTGGGGGATACTGGAGCACTCGAAGGCAACCCTTGCGAACCCAGCGAGAACTTGCAAACTCCAAATTGACATACCAGAGTGGAACGGCCATATATTCTATTTTGGTATTCCATAATTGCAATCAAAGCTTGGAATATGTCCAGTTGGTCCAAGTCCACCTTGATGCTGAAAGGCTAATGAGCTTATCCCTCACATTAAGCTCTCCAATCCCAGCTGTTCATCTTAAGGGAAGCTATCATTGCCTAACTATGTCTACAACAAGGAGTGCATAAGGTAGGACCTGGAAAATAATTTAAAATATAATTGAGAAATTTAAAATTGGTTTCACAATACCATTAGTTTCCCCAAAGGGCTCTTCTTTGAGTTGTTCCTTGTGCTTGAATTAATGTGATGGCTGCAGTGTGTGACTGAAAGAATAGAGGGAGAGAAGGACATATTAATAGACCTCATTTGAAGGCCTGCGGGTCCACACAGCGTTCCCCATCCAGGGTAAGGATAGATTTAGTGTCCCAACGGACCCCTCGGGGCAGAGAGACCAACCTTATACATTCTGGTTTCCTTCTCTCAGTCAACGAAAGCCCTTTTCTGTCCTACTTTCGCTGGCCTGGGTTGAAGTGGTGTTATTAATTAACCCTGCTGACCTGGGACATCCTAGTCTTAACCATTCACTGACATGGACCCTCTCAAATATAAATATTATAAAGATGACTGCTTTAGTGTCCGTCAACTAACCGGCTGCCTGAAACTGACTCTTATTCTCAAGTTTAGTTTACAAGGTACTTGGGCTAGCCTGACTACCTTATTTCAAGCTTTAGATAAAAAAAACGGAATTCATTGTGCTTATCTTTCCCTGTGTGAATTGCAGTCAGCGGAGACCTCTGCTGCAGAATCATGTAGATGCATTTTTTTTCTTTTCAGTGTCGCAATTCTGTTTTAACCAATCACAATGCCACCTGAGAAAGAATCGCTAAGAAAGGGCGATCACTGGGTTCGGCGGTGCGTGTGGGCTGTGAATACTTGTAATGTATACTGCAGGACTGCTTGCAGTATACATTAATTTTAAATAAAGCATTCGATTTATTGATCGAAAAGTCAGAAAACATACCTAATATTTGAAAGTTCAGCCTCAGCAAATCGATTTGCGTGTCTTTGTGAAATGACTAAAAAAAATTTAATGCCTCGAACATGTTCTTAAGCCACTGAAAACTTGAATGTTCTTCAAAAGAAAGTATATGGATGGCCGCTTCCCAGAAGGTCCTCACAACCACCCAGATCATTGCAGTCCTGTATTTTATGGGTCCATTAAATGGTTGTGCTAATAATATTGTGTTTCTCACAGCAAGCAGGGTAGTTGCAACCAAAGCGGTGCAGGAGAATGATAATGGCAGCGAGGTAACATCGGCAGGGGCTTTAACCGAACACCCTTACGTTTCAGATGATGAATGGATTCTAATTGGATTCTATCTGGTTATCGGCAGTCGAATTGACTGATGTGTCTGCACAGACCTGGTCGCTGGCACTTTGAAGTCCCTTTTTATTTAGTTTTTTACACTCAGATAAAGCACGCGCACACTTGTCATGAACATGACTGGGCCCAATATTTGCGGACTTGTTGTACAACCAAATGAGGGATGTTTAAGTGTTATGACTGGGGTATTAATTAGGCCAGTCATGCATGTGGGAGTTGAGATCCTGTAATGAAGTGGTGTCCCATTTAGGCTTTGTTGAATCCTGTGATCTATATTGTGGCACGAAAACCAGTAATTAGTCCTACATTTACATAAATAATGATCTTCCAGTCTTGCCGGCTTGGGTGAAGCAAATTAAACAAATATAGACCATCCGACCCTGGCTGTTATCACAATGGTTTTGCTAGTGTATGGCTACCCACAAAACTTAATGTATACAGTGTATAGGTACATACTAATTCTTAATAATAGGCAACATTTTAACATTACAAATTGTTGTATTAAAAAATATGGAATGAATTTCAAATGGGATTATAGAGGAAGATTGACAAATCTAGTCCATACGTTGAATCCAACACATTTTTGTGGTTTCGTTTCAAAATCTTGCTGTCTTCGCTACTTTCTTTACCCCTCTCGAATCTTATCCACATCACCCTTTTTAATTGTTTTTTTAGGAGCGCAATGCAGAGAATGCCATAGAAGCGCTGAAGGAGTATGAACCAGAGATGGGGAAGGTTTACCGCCAGGACAGGAAGAGTGTCCAGAGGATAAAGGCCAGGGACATCGTGCCTGGAGACATTGTGGAGATTGCTGGTAAGATATGTGCTTTTAGACCAATGGGAATTGTTGCTGTGTGGTATATTATCTTGACTATCGGAGGCCTTGTACCATGTTAAGGGTGGCCAAAACCTTAACATTGATGTACGGTCTTACTTATCCCCTAAAATATAATCTTTTGCATCTGTAAATAAAAAAACATTTTTGCGTTATCCCCTGAACTCTGTTGCTGCTTGATCACCTGAACTCATAGCCCGGTGGAGCACAGGTCAGCTGAGAGTAAGAGTCTTGATGATGTATGACGGCATTGCTAACGTTCAAAGTGGCTTGTGTCATAGCAAGCCTCTGGGATACATTTGTGGTGGTTGAGCATGAATTCTTTTTTGTTTTATTTTCCAGAAATGGTTAAACTCTAGATGTAGTATTATGTGTTGAAGGGTTAAATGTAGGTAGCCAGATTTGGTTTGCTGTCAACCATTTTGTCCTTAATACTTGCCAACCAAGGGAACCTATTTTTCGTGGTTCCTGTTGAAGGCAAGCCAGTTTAATATCGGGACTTCTCTGATGCATGCGGGTCCCAGGCAGGCTTAATCCCTGGGTGCCAGTCTGGCAACCACTCCTGAATGTTTGTATTGGGTCTAGTATTTTTCAAACACAGCTTTGGCTGAGTCAGAGCTGGGCGCTCCTTTCCGAGATAGCCTCCTTAAGTACTTAAAGAACTGTTTTTTTGAATGCGTTTGTTCCCTCATATCATTCATGGTCTATTTTTGGCTGTGTTGCCGACCCACTGCTGAAAAAACTCACCTGCATTTATTAAGGTGTTTTCTGTAGATAATTCCAGACCTACATCTGTAAGTAGGCCGCAGTGGCCTGACAAAACCAGGTTATGCAAGTATAACGGATAGTCATATCCATTTAATGATGTTGACAGTCAGTAAAAGAAAATAAACTACCCTTTTTTTTTCATGGGAGGAGCTTGACACTTGGTCGAATGCAGTTTGCATTGTTATCTGATCGCACTTGACGTCACAGTTCAAGGTGTAAAAATAAAAATAATCGTTAATATGGATTTATGTGGCAGGCACCTTTTTTTTTAAATGTGACGTCAAAGACTGTTATCTGTCACCCTGTTAGTGGGCCGTAAAGTTTTCTGAATCTGAATACGTAGGTCTTCTACTACAGCAGACAAAGGCACATGGTACTCTGAGAAGCCTATTCCTGGAAGAAAGAGATCCCAGTACGTTTACCCTTTCAGTAGTTGAAACTAGAGAACTCCCTGACTAACATGCTGCCCCAAAACACTTTCCAGGGAGAACACCATATAAGGTGGCCTATAACAAACTAAAATGACAATGCATAATCATTTGGATGAGGCTGTTTTTTAAGCTTTATATTGCACAATGTTCATGCCTGCTTAAAAGGCTTCAAGCCATTTAAAATGTGCATCCATAACGGTAAGCTATCATTTTAGGTTGATATACAGCGACCTTATTTGGGCCATTGGACTGAATTCCTGTGAAGTAAATGATTGGGAAAAAAATATGTTACAGAATTTGCAGGAACCAAACTCTAAATGGAGAATGTGCTTTTATTTGAAGTAGACTCTCTTATAACAGGTATTATTGACTGAGACCATCTTTCCAAATTTCAATATTCAAATGGATGTATTTATATATTGTGTGTTTCTTTGTTGAATTGGCTCCACACACGCAGTCTTGCAAACACCTTGCTTGGAAGAACTAAGTGTGTTCACTAACCACGAGAGTTAAGCAAATCCCATTCATGTCATTCTTTTTCAAATTGCATAGCATTAATGCCTGGCTACAAATAGTTTTTACCGGTTATCTTTCCCCTTAAGAAATCCTTGGGAGAACCCTAGAACAGTTGTAATAAATAGTATTACCTCCAGTACGTTTTTAGTCTTTCCACACTGCAGATTTCTTTGTCAACCGCTCAGTCAACCTTGACGATCGAATGGAAGCTGTCTGTCAAAGTGGTATCGAAGTATTTAAAAAGTATCTCGCCACAAAACTAATAAAGCATAACTTGGGTATTTTAACATTTGGGGCCAGCCATTAAATATATATATTTATAGCCACATCCAGTTTTTTTTTTTTTTTTACCATCTTGGCTCCAACACCGCCTGGTTGGTGGATTTATCTTCTCAGAGGTTGTCAACGTTCACTTTGTCGCCTGGGGGAATAGAAAGGCAGGAAGTACCATTTAGAAAGGCCACAGATTTGGAATGATAATTAATTTGTCCTCCAGATGGCCACTCTTTTCCCATGTGTTTAAAGAGTGTCTGATAAGTCTGTCTTCTGTCCTCAACCAAGTTATCCATCTGTGTTTTATCTCTGTTGCCGGTCCCTTCCTCTTGTCCCTGTCTCTTGTTTTAAGCCTCGGACAATCACTCATTAACTGCATCGCTCACTTTGACTTTACACATTTTTTACTTCACGGAGCCCCACAGTCTTCCATGGGAAACCCATAGGGGTTACCACTGTTTCTAACCAAAATCAAATGAAAACATGCACACAAAGTGTGATGTCTATTTGTGTAAGCTGGAGGTTGCTCCGATGAACTTCCTTTTCATGAGAACAGCAGGAGAGTCCCTTGAGTGCTGCAGTCTGTGTGAAAAGGACCCAGGAAGCTGTAGGCCTATGTGGTAGCATGGTCATAAAATAAACCGCTCTCTGAAGTTTGTTTTTTCAAAAATGTGTTCATGCACTTGTCGTGTCACTGTAACCTCCTGGATGTGTGGTTCTCGTTTGTTAAAATGTGCTGAAGTGTATCAGTGGTTCCCATTGTGTCAGGTGTCTATGGTTGTTGCAATGGTTTTCTCTGAGGCAGCCTTTCCTAACGGCAAGTCTGGAACACAGTGTTGATTAACTGTCAAGTATGCCTACCTGTCAGGAAGAGGTCTTGATCGACATGCAGGCACGACCAATCACGGCCCGCACAGACAGTAATTGCAAAAACAGACTGGTGAAACAAATGTGATTCACGGCAATTGGTGAACGCTCCAAGGATAAGATAAAACGGCCCAGTGAATGGTCTGTGGATGTAACCAACGATTGCCGTCAGGATGGGTTAAATGTTGAGGAAATGCAAATGAACACAATAGGGTGAGCAGCGGTATTGAAGTGGTTGTCCATGTCATGGTTGCTATGTTAACAGATGCCTATGTGGTAGCAAGGGAGCCCTAGGAACGTTCGATAGTTTTCAGAAGTCCGCTGTTCTTTTAACCGACAATGTGACATTTCATGTAGTAGAATCAGACCACAAAGCTTTTAAACCATGCGTCATTAGAATTAGGGATGTTGGCTATTAGTCAAATAGTCGTAAGTCATTGCTAGGGAAACTAAAAATAGAAGTCGGTTACAGAACTAGACGTTTTTCTTCCTGACATTGTGTATCCTTGTAGACTCACGGTCTAGAATGTGCTCTACTTCAAACAGAAAATCATTGGATAGTGCCACAGCCATTTCATAAAGGGGTTATCAAGCAAACAATAGGGACATTTATTGAAAGCAAAACGTAACGCAGAAAATTACATACAGGAAAACTGAGTCCACACCAGGAGAAAGGTGTAATTTATAGGCCTTTCCTCCTAAAAGCCACGCAATGCTGAGACATTTTGCACCCTCATCCTCCCTATAGAAAGCTTCTAGAAAGACACTTTTTCCAACAACGATTCAACCATTAAAGACCTTGTTCCTTAATTGTTCAAAGATTCGAGTTCATACATACTATACAATAATAAAACATTGTACATTAATGGGGAAATCCACGAGGTTGCGCATCCTTTTGTTGTTAATCCTGTTTGGATGATGATACTGCCACATTGGGCCTAAATGGCTAATTTAGTTGTCATTTTCATTGTCAGCTAAAAAGTCTGTTCTTGTAAAATAGAGTGATTACCTTTTTTAAGCTGGTTGGTCTTTCCTGGTGTGTTTGGAAGGAGCATAATTTACCATTGTTTGTGAATATGGGGGATTTGTCTGAAAACCATCAGTTTTGAGTGAGAAGTTCTTTACACAATGAAGCTTTTGTTATGAGACTCAATCCCAATCTTTGTTTTCCCACTTTGTCACATGCTAGCAAACATCAAGTTCTGTTTTGTGTTTTGGTATGACAAAGTGTTTGGTACTCTTTCATGACAATGTATGTGTATTGCATGTAGAACTCATGCTCTCATTGTCAGTAAATTTAGGTTAGGCTACGCCTTGACCCCCTTTCTGAACTCTTGGTTATATTGGGAATGTAATCCACTGTTACTCTTGGGCCTATTACTTGAGCTTTTTTGTGGGTTAATTGTCATGGCAGAGAATATATAACTAGTTTATATAAGCACTCCCGTGGCTCTAAAGCTTGTACGGTCTGCAGACTGTATATCTAGTATGATGGAAGTTTGTTAATGACGTTGTTTTTGATAGCGCCCAAGCTAGAAAACGCCCATATTTGGTATTAACCTTTTCATCACTAGGCCTCTTTCTCAGGGTTTTGCTGAAAATAACCTACCCAATTGTAAATGGAGTATATCTCCACAATTATAAGGACTTTAACGTGTAATCTGGCTAACAAAAACAAGTTAGCAGCTGTGAGATTATTTTACAAGTGAAATAATCAGTTTTGGATACTACTTGGTAAAGACTGACTAAAGCTCGAACACAATCAATGTCTTGCTTTAAAGTGAATACCACGTAGTTCATTATCATTAGGCAGCCCTGTGGTTATGTAGGTCCATCCATAGCACAGCGTCTGATTACATCTGAAACTAAACCCAGGGCTACGATATGAAGCCAGTAATGTCGATGAAAGTGTAGTAGGTTTAGAGTCTCAAATTAAATAAATCCACTTTTACGTACAATACGCATGCGTCAATTAAGGCAGTTCTCTTTAATATAGTCTGTGAATTGAACACATGTTGATGAATACAGCTGGTGGAAGAATGGTATTTTCTTCAAATGATTGAATGTGACCGTTTCGTTGAGCCACCTTCGAAAGCCAGTGGGAGACAGTGATGTCCAGTACATTAAAATCTGTTCCTTGGCAACAACCATTTCGCGCTCAAAGTTGTTCCTCATCAGTGGATGCCAGTGCAGTATCTGAGCATCCAAAGCCCGCTCCAGGTCAGGTGGTATATTATTTCATAGAGTTTAATATAACATTTCAATTGACTTGCTGTAAGAGCCCACAGAATGAGGGAGATGTTGGCATGTTTTCAAAATTTTCTTCTTCACTCTGACAGTCTAATTTGGAGGAGGCAGTGTTTGTGTGTGAGGTCGGATTTCGTTCCTGTTTGATAGAATGAAACCTACTTTTTGCCTTTACATAAATCACACAGTCGAGAGCCCCTGTACCACGAAACGGTAGACGCACCATCCATCTGAAATGGCAAGAAGGAATGGTTCTCACAAATAGTGTACTGAAACTTCAGGCAGTGTTTTCTAATCTGTTTGAGAATTCTCAATGAGAAGAATCGTAAGGGGTATATATCAGCCATTTAACACCCTCGGGAATGGAAGTGGTTTCCTGGCCTCAGAACCTCCATTTGAAAAGCCCTGCCCCCCCCACTCTCTTGCTGCGCATGCATTACAACTGATCAAAATAGTTTTCCCATTTTTGGACTTGTGTTCTGCAGGTCTTCTCTAATCCCTTGTTCTCGCTTCTCCTCTAATGCAACCCCTGTGTGTGTGTGTGTGTGTGTGTGTGTGTGTGGGTCATTGCAGGGGCCTAGGGTTTGGTTTACATGCAGGTCACCACTCTATCCTCTGTGGAGAGGGCTCTTGCCTGAGCTCCCTGGCTGATGGTTTTATTATTGCTTTTAAAAGCTGCGTGATGCTGTGAGCAGAAGCTTACATTCTACTCTGGCACATCTTTTGAACCGCTTCACTGTTTGTTTCTGGTAATTAATTAAGAGGAAACTGCGACATTTGTTGACTCATGGTATGTATCAGAAAAAGTAGTGTACCAAAGAAGATATTGATTGAAAGAAATTAGACCTACTCTTTGAATCTGTTGGTCAATGGGGAAAAAAAGATTGCGTCTCTAGATTAACAAAATTGGGCAGAGATCACTGAGTGCACCCTACTTTACCTGCTAGCATCGAAATCATGCAAGTGCTGTCGGAAGAATAAATTCACGTCTTGTTCGTGTTAATAAGTTGAGATAGTATTGACTTTCTTAGCATAAAAATATTTTTTTTTGGGATATTATCCGATAATGACAACAAGCTTACCCTCCTTATCGGTTTGATTATGCCTGGTAGCTGATATGTCTGATGAGGAACCTTTAGCCTATGAAAGCATAACATGAAAGGAATTGTCCTCTGACGGGTTATCACCTCCACTGTCCATCCTGGCATGCCCCAGAGCTGCTCTGCAACTCTCAAACAAAGCTAACAAACGTCCCTGGCTTGAATAGGCCCCCTTGTCTGTGTCCGTCCCGGGATGTGCAAACGCATGTATGGAAATCGAGGCGCTGTTTACATTGAGAATTCGTTTTACTGTGATTTACCCCCGGCCTTTCTGTTAGTGGAAAGAATGAGCGCCCATCTATTTCCGTCCACTCCGGGTCCAGTGGAACATTAATATTGTTTTATCCATTGCTCACATCGAGCCGCGCTGTAACGGATAGTTTGATTATTTTATTACTCGCAAGAAGCATGAGCTGTCCCCACAACGCCGGTGTTGCCGCTGCCATGCCTGCTGTTGTGTTTGTGTGTGCACGGGCGATTTACTTGCCTGCGTGTCAAAAACTATGCTCAACAGTTGCTGTTTACACTGTGACGGCCTGGCTGCACATCTCCCCGTATTTTAAATTTATTCCTCACTGCGTATTATATTGTTTAGCCCCTCAAGAGGAAATGTCTCTTGTTCTTTATGTTGCACTTGAATGACAAAAAAAAAAGATTTCTCATTTGTATTTTTCTCTTGGTTAACAGTTGGTGACAAAGTGCCCGCAGATATCCGGATATCGTCTATCAAGTCCACCACACTGCGTGTGGATCAGTCCATTCTCACAGGTAACCACTTCCTCCCCTTCTTCACGCTACAGGTCTGTCGGGCGGGCCCTGTAGATCGCACTGGGCCAGGGGGTGGATTTCACTGAGTTTGCTTAAAGTCTGTGGCAACCAAAAGCAGCAGCACAACACATTTATTCCAGCATCTTAAAGGCACCCAGTGCAACTTTCGAGGCTTAAAAATAAACATTCAATTTCTAGTCTTTTTTACACGTAGTAAGTTTCAATAACTCCATACCATTACATACCGACATTTAAGCAGCAAAGATGAGACGTCGTTGTGTGGTGAGAACTGATACAAAATCGATAACAACAATGCCGCCATTTTCTTTATTTTTTGTAACCTACAATAAATAAAGCAGGCTTCCAGTCAATGGAAAAATGGCTTCTCCCCACCGGCGATTGTTGTTGTTTACGATTTTCTATCAGTTCTCACCACACAACGACGTCTCATCTTTGCTCCTTGAATGTCGATATGTAATGGTATGGAGTTATTGAAACTTACTACGTGTAAAAAAGACTAGAAATTGAATGTTTATTTTGCATTGAATGTTTACATAAAGTTGCACTGGGTGCCTTTAAACTGAGGCAAGCAGCAGAGTGGGAGATGTGTGTTATTTATTTAGCTTTTTTTTTTTTAAATCTTTAGATTAAATTTTTAGTCGGAATCGCCTAGCCCTACCTGTTGCACTCTGTGGTCATCATTACCGATAAGAAAAAGTATGGAGGCCGATGAAAGCAGAGATGAGAAGACGGACTGTTGAATACAAGATGGATGCAGGGATGGGTTGGCTGTTGGTGGCAGCGATGTTGCCACAGGAGGTTTATGAAAATCTTCTGCACCGCCTTAATTGGTATTTTAGTGTTTTCCTTTCTTCTTCCCTTTCATGGCCATATCGTATAGTCTGAGGCTGTCTCTGTTATCCCGTTGGAGCAGTGTGTTCCTTGCACGGGTTATGACACACGCCGCGTCTCTCACACTCTCTCTTCCCCCAAAGCCTGCTGCTGCTACTGGCTGTCACATACGCACACACACACCCTGTGTTTTCTTTGCGTTTTTCTTTTTTCGGTTTGCACAAACAATTGTAAGCATACACTAGTCATGATTCATGAACACATCCCATGACTTGGAACTACGAGAGTATCTATTAGCAAGGCTCGGCTTATTCATTCTGCTTTATGGGAAAGTAACTGGCTACTCACCTGCTTTCATGGAAGATGAGCCCGAGCGATTCCCAAAATAATTGTCTATAAACGGCATGTTTATAGACACATTTTGGGCGAAACGATTTGCTCTGCACAATTCCAAGCAAATCGATGGTCTGAACGTTGTGCAGAGCGCGGAGATTGCACGGCAGGGACATGGCTTTGTGAGACAATTATACCATGTCTCCCCGTTTTCTTCCTGCCCAAGTCTTATTTCTTACTACTCCCTGCAGGAGAGTCCGTGTCCGTCATCAAACACACGGACCCAGTGCCGGACCCCCGTGCGGTAAACCAGGACAAAAAGAACATGCTCTTCTCGGTGAGTCCCCTCAGCGCCAACACTGGACTGGGTTAACCATCCTCCATCTCCTCTTTCGCCGCCCATTCGTTCTTCCCTCTCTGTCTGGCAGTGTCCCAATCTCCTTCAACAACAAGCCCTCCAGATCATCTCTATCTACTGGGCTTGAATTTATATAATTAAGTCTTAATTTGCCTTAAATACAACACGTAAGAGGCCTTGCACTGTAAAACATCACATCTTTGTGAAAGCGTATGTGACAGTGATAAATATGACTTGTGTAACTTCTGACATTTGTGTGTGTGCCTGACCTCAGAATTCAACAGGTTCTAAAGTGTCTTGGCAAAACTGATGAAAAAAAAAAAAACGGTTCTTATATCTCTCGGCTACTCTCTCCTCCGCAGGGCACCAACATCTCCGCCGGAAAGGCCATCGGCGTTGTCGTAGCGACGGGTGTCAACACAGAGATTGGCAAGATCCGTGACGAGATGGCGGCCACGGAGCAGGAGCGCACGCCTCTGCAGCAGAAGCTGGACGAGTTCGGGGAGCAGCTCTCCAAGGTGACCTTTTGATTTAAAAAGGTTGAATCTAACATGTCGAAATCTTTCCCATACCTTTTGCTATTTTATTCAACAAAGATGATTTCTTACTTTTCAGACCACTCCACTGTAATGGCAATGGATTATTAATTATCAATTTATTTAGTCAGTAGACTAAAAATAGAATACAAATATTTAATCGGCAGCGATCTTAAGTCCCTCCCCTTTCGCTGTCCCTATAAACTATATGTATGGTAGCCAATGGCGAGAGACCATTTGTAATAATAAAGCGCTGTCATAACATATACATTTCCTCTTCCAGGTCATCTCGCTGATCTGCATCGCGGTGTGGATGATCAACATCGGGCACTTCAACGACCCGGTCCACGGAGGCTCCTGGATCCGCGGCGCCGTCTACTACTTCAAGATCGCAGTGGCTCTGGCCGTAGCGGCCATCCCAGAGGGTAAGCCACCACATCTGAGGAATAGGTCTGGAGTCTCGTTCTGTGTTTTTAATATTATGGTTTGCAACGGATGGCGTTGCGCTCCAAGATGGCATTTCTGATGCGTTCAAACCCAGAGCCTTTTCCAGCGTTTTGAGGTGTTATACTTTTGTGTTTTCGTCGTCCCTTTTAAAATATGTTGCTACACCGACGATGTCTTTGCCAAGGTGTCCGTTAGTTTGGACCCGAGTAAATGTTCAGTAAGTTCCGGCTAGCGGTCTTCCTTAGATTGGGCGAATTCAAAGGTTAGAAACCGGAGGGTTTGACTTTCTCTTATATCCTATGAAATCATAGCATTTATTGAGTAAAATATATTATATTTAATCATTTTATTTTTTTCACCCTTTAATACATCGCTCTGCAAAAGTCCTCCAGCCCCTTGTAACTAATGGATGAAGAAACCCTTTACTCATTAAGAACACTCAGTGATCGTCCGACCAATGAGAATTTGTTGGAACAAGGGCATATCTCCCACTCTCCCAGAACGAGTCAGCCCTGCTTGTCTCACAGCCCTGGTTTCTCTGGCGGTCTCCGTCCAGGTCTGCCTGCCGTCATCACCACCTGCCTGGCCCTGGGCACCCGCCGCATGGCCAAGAAGAACGCCATCGTCAGGTCCCTGCCCTCCGTGGAGACCCTGGGCTGCACCTCGGTCATCTGCTCCGACAAGACGGGCACCCTCACCACCAACCAGATGTCTGTCTGCAGGGTAAGAGAAGGACGGGTCTAGAGGAGAGCGGAGGGAAAGCAGGCAGAAAGGGACCGTGTTGAACATTGTGAGATCTGAAATTTCTCGTGTGTTCCAATCCAAAACGCTTGTCCTGTTTTTTTATTTTTCGTCCATTTAGCAGTGGACAGCTTTAAGAGTTACTTTTAACAACCTTGTTATTTTCAAATAATGATGGCCCTTTTCTGTTGAGCGGTGGCAGAGGTCTTGACGTGCCCTTCTGTGGTGCGATTCTCACATCGTCTAATTCCCAGTTGGTAGTCTACTCCGTACCAAGAGGTAAATGGCCTGACTCACAGCATTTGTGTTTCACTTTATCGTCCATTTGACGGCATTTCCCCAGACCCTTACTCAGTCAGACCAATCTCATAAATTGGCATGAATAGATGATCTGCAATGAAAGATAAATTAGCTTGGGGGGGATTTTCCAAAACATAATTTAAACGTCTTCACAAAAAGGGTGGTATTGGCATTTTCCTCTAATGCAGATTCCAAACACTTCATGTGATTGATTAGTCTCTCAAATGCTGTGCATCAGAAGGAGCAACTGTTGGCTGCGCCGCTGCAGCTGGAGAACAATCAGTTAAGAGTCTTAACTTTTCGCTGAGCGATAAAGCAAGCCTGACAGCCTTTCGCTGACACCAGGGCTTTATCCCCAGGCACCATTGACGTTTAACGGCTAATAAAGGATAGTGAAAGCTGTTAGTTTGTATGCCAGCCTAATTTAAATTAGATTGGAAAACCACATGGCACTAAGGTCTCAGGTTGTTTGATTGGATTGGATGTGTGGTGTAATGTTGCCTTGACTCAATTAATTATCCTGCGCAGATGTAACGTATATATGGCCTGGAGATTGATGTTTAAATGGAAGCGCCCCCCGCCTTAATTTTCTATGAGATGATGCAAAGAAATCTTTTTAGGCTGGGGGTTCAAGGGTGTTGGTGCGAGAGGTGTTATCCCCATGGCAACTCGGTGGTAAAATTTTTTTTTAAGCTAGCACGTATGGCATGGACATGATAATGACCGATCGTGTCTGTGAAGTGTGCCACAAGCTGTGGCACCATTATAATTCTCGGAGTAGGGTCTTGGATGCAGCCAAGAACATAAACTGCTCCCCAGACGCAGAGCTCAGCACAGCCCTGGCAGAAGCATACCCTCTCAGTATTAGTGAAGCTTGGAGCAGAGCATAACGTTCAAAAACTGTTGATGGAGGCTGGCATAAAGGCAGGGCAGTAATCGATCTCCAAATACGACTGAGGTCTTGCGTTGTTAAACTGTTCACGCAATCATAGTGACGCTCTTGCTTTCTTCGCTCTTGCTGAAACCATTTGAAGCATAAGACGTATTTTAATCTGAGAAGCCTTCTGTTCAGTTTTATGTTCGTCCTCAACGTCGTTATGCAGTCTATTTCGGCTAAAACCTTTTTAATTTATGCTTAAAGTGCTACACTTTCCAAAGGCCCTGCCGTTCTTTTATTTGGTCAACCCTGGCACTCAGTGTTTGTCATTAAGTTGAAGTCCCCCCCCAAAGCACTGATTGATCCTATCAATATTTTTCTGGGGAGATAGGCTTTCAACGGAATCAAGGCAAGATTGGTCTTCTGAGGCTATCTTTCATAGTTAAATCGATAGATAATCTGTTAATAATGCATAACATAATTTACTTTGTTAATTTCCCCCCTCTAAAATCGGGATTGTATCGATCAAAAAACAACAACATATTGGCTACAGTTCTATAATGACAGTCAAATGTCCCCATGGTATAATTCTTTATCGCAAGAAATTATATTCTAGCTATTCCCTATTGGCCGGAAAGGTTAAAAATGAATTAGGGTCCATAAATGGAAATTGACAAAATGCTGTTTCCCTGATAACAAAGGCTATAAATGAAGCCATTAATAACCTCAGACTGGGAGCAATCCTGTCCCTCTTTCATTTAAACATTGAAGAGTGATAAAAGACCTCGTTCACTGTATATTACCCGTTGCGCATCGCTTGCCTTTTTTCCGTTTGGGCCAATGTCGAAAAAAAAACCCTGATACAGGTCCCGGAAATGTGGCGATTATACTAAGCTTCAAAGTGGTTATTTCAGTATTTCTGAATACATTCCCTCCACCTCATCTCTGAAACACTGCTGATCAGTATGCAGCAGTCAGTCACTTGCAGCAATACCAGCAGTGGTTGCATAACTGACCTTGAGGTTTGAGATTTATTATTTCTCTTGGTGCGTGCGTGCGTCCCTCCCTCTCCTTACACTCAGTATGCCCTATTAGGATGTAGTCTTTTAGAAACGAGTTACACCTGAAGGCACAGCGAGCCTTCCTTGGTAACAATGTGTCTCAGTGCTGCGAGTGGCTCAGATCAGAGTAGATTCACATGTTCCACTCTGCTGGTTCAACATGCACTCATTTTTTTAAATGCTGCATAATCTTTAACAATTCCAACCACACCCCCTTTGTCTCATCGGTACGATGGGGTCTCAGGGTAGTGAGTGTGTGTGTCAGGGATTTTAAAGGGCAGGTTGAGGTCCAGCAGCTTGTATTTTAGATGTGTACCGCGTCTTATCCCCTCCTGTTCTACCACTCTCTATTCATTGCAGCCCACTGCTAGGTGTGTGTGTGTGTGTGTGTGTGTGTGTGTGTGTGTGTGTGTGTGTGTGTGTGTGTGTGTGTGTGTGTGTGTGTGTGTGTGTGTGTGTGTGTGTGTGTGTGTGTGTGTGTGTGTGTGTGTGTGTGTGTGTGTGTGTGTGTGTGTGTGTGTGTGTGGGGGGTTATCCCTTACAGCCCACTGTGTGTGTGTTCCCTTTTTATACTGGTCTTATGCCCACGCTGTAGTATCTATCTCTTTTTCCATTCCTTCCATGTTCATATTGCGCTGCATATGCTGTCCTGTCATTGCAATCATGGTTGACCACTGCTTATTACACACATGCAAGCTATTGTTATAGCATAGCACACTGTAACATGTTCATATATAGTGCTTTAAAAGCTCAAATATTTATTTTGGATTCACAACCTGCTCACAGAGCAATCGTGACGGTACAGATGAATGTACATCCAATAAGCACTCCCTCACTAGCCTATAAGACTGCCCTGTCTCGGTCGTTGGCCTTATTTTGGATACGTGCTCTGTGTGTTTTTGTTCCAGATGACATTTATTGGGCCTGCCCACCCGGGTGCTCAGTGTCTGTTGAGTTTCAGCCTCGGCGCTCTGTATTGTTATTCTGTTGACGTCCTGCCTGCGCCGCACAATGCTCTGCTGCTACCTTGTGGCTGTAGACTGCATCAACCTGCCGTGTCTCAACCTTTCCATCTGAGTGCTGGGGACACAACCTACCTGGGCCCCATCAGTCTCCTCATAGTGTGGGATTACCTAAATAAATGTCCTGACATAACAAAACGCTCTCTCTCAATCTCACTAGATGTTCATCATGGACAAAGTAGAGGGGGATGGTTGCGCTCTCAAAGAGTTCACTGTGACCGGCTCCACATACGCCCCCGAAGGACAAGTGTAAGTATCCACCTACAATCTATACTTCTTGGTGTACATCCCACAATGTGTTTTTACAGTAAGAAGTGGACCGGCTTTCTAACATGTGCTGGCTGTCTAGGTTCCATGATGGTAAACAAGTCCAGTGTTCCCAGTACGACGCTCTGGTGGAGCTGGCTTCTATCTGCGCACTGTGCAACGACTCATCGCTGGACTTCAACGAGGTCAGTTTCTCATCGCTGAATATTAATAAAGGATTAAAACCCTTTTTATTACATTTTTGCTTAACCAATTACATAAAAAGATGTTTTGGTGTTCGAGCCAAGGGGGACATGATGTGATATTGTCTATGTTGTGTTTGTCTCCAGGCCAAGGGTGTGTTTGAGAAGGTGGGAGAGGCCACGGAGACAGCCCTCACCTGCTTGGTGGAGAAGATGAACGTGTTTGACACGGAGCTCAAGGGCCTGACAAAGATTGAGAGAGCCAATGCCTGTAACTCTGTAAGTAGAGCAAACATCTGTAACTCTATATAGAACCAACACCTGTAACTCTATATAGAACCAACACCTGTAACTCTATATAGAACCGACACCTGTAACTCTCTAGAGGACCAACACCTGTAACTCTCTAGAGGACCAACACCTGTAACTCTCTAGAGGACCAACACCTGTAACTCTATAGAGGACCAACACCTGTAACTCTATAGAGGAGCAACACCTGCACCTCTGTAAATAGAGCAAACACCTGCAACGCTAGAGAGGACCAACACCTGTAACTGTGTATAGAACCAACACCTGTAACTCTGTGTATAGAACCAACACCTGTAACTCTGTGTATAGAACCAACACCTGTAACTCTGTGTATAGAACCAACACCTGTAACTCTGTGTATAGAACCAACACCTGTAACTCTGTGTATAGAACCAACACCTGTAACTCTGTGTATAGAACCAACACCTGTAACTCTGTGTATAGAACCAACACCTGTAACTCTGTATAAGCTTAAGCTTGCTTTAAATTCTACTTATTAAGCTAAATAAGGTGGTCGATTCCCAAGAGTTCTTTGGTAGCTCTATAAAAGCCCATTTCTAACTGCTCTTGTAATGACTCTCCTCCAGGTGTTCAAGCAGCTGATGAAGAAAGAGTTCACCCTAGAGTTCTCCAGAGACAGGAAGTCCATGTCTGTGTACTGCACCCCGAACAAAGCCAGGGCCTCCATCGGCAAGATGTTTATCAAGGTAAGATATGAGCAGTCAATCATGAATCATTAGAGTCGACATATCCATTATCTAGAAATGTATCGCTCCATCTTCACATTTTGGTTTATATCGATTCATGTTTAATTATGTTTTGTGTGAGAATGTATCGCCTAATTCAACAATACTGCACTGCTCTGTTTTGTATTAGTTCTGTACAAATCGGCTTGGTGCGACTGTTTATCTGAACATTCCTCAAAAGAGTCGGAAAGAAGTCTTTAGCTGTTATATCGATTAAAAGTCATCTGTAATCTGGCGCACATCTGACTCTGCGCCTTTTGTGTTTCTGATCCGACCCCTTCCTGCTGACCATCTCTAGGGAGCTCCAGAGGGCGTGATCGACCGGTGCACCCACATCCGCGTTGGCAGCAGCAAGGTTCCCCTGACCGCCGCCATCAAGGAGAAGGTGCTGTCTGTGATCCGGGAGTACGGCACCGGCCGGGACACCCTGCGCTGCCTGGCGCTGGCCACCCGCGACAACCCGGGCAGGAAGGAGGCCATGGCGCTGGAGGACTGCAACCGCTTCGTCGACTACGAGGTGGGAGAACACGCTTGTTTATGTGAACCGCTTCTGACTTCCTTGGGTTTTGGGGGTCTGTAATTGCAAACTCTGATTAGGGCGGATTGTGTCATTCCCGTTAACAGACGAATGCATTGGTGAAGGCCAGTGATCATAAGCTTGGATAAAAAGTGGATCAGCATTTGATTTGGGCTGATTTATAATCTCAAAAATTCTGAAAAGCGTTTCCATCTGTGTCCTCCTCCCCTCGCCATTGCTTTGCAAAAAAAAAAATCTTAGTCCCAACCTTTCCACAGCGAACCGATTTTACTCAAAGTACTATCGATCGTCTGTTCCAACGTTAGAGCAAACAGAGTATTCCCTACGCTATGCTATATTTTTTGATTGGAGTGCGTTAGTGGCAGCTGCTGCCTAGGTCCATCTAGCTGAGACGCGGTGGGACACTGTAGCACAGCAAGTTTTCACACACAAACAAATCTATTGAAATAGAAGTTTACATTTTTACTCCCAAGCGTGTGGTACACTAGTCCATTCATTCTCTTGGAAAAAATCTCACCCACCAACTTGGACCAGGCCCATAAAGTGTTACTGGGCCCACCCCTCATGCCTATACATGCTCTCTCTTCCCCCAGACCGACCTGACGTTTGTGGGCTGTGTGGGCATGCTGGACCCCCCTAGAGCAGAGGTGGCTGCTTCCATTAAACTGTGTAGCCTGGCGGGCATCAGAGTCATCATGATCACCGGAGACAACAAGGGTGCGTACAGTCCTGCCGTCCGACCCGTCCCAAACCCCTCGCGGCCGCCCCCTCTCGTTCAGTTTTTCCTAACCATACCTGGGCCTCCACAGGGACCGCCGTGGCCATCTGCAGACGCGTGGGCATCTTCAGCGAGGACGACGACGTCTCCAGCATGGCCTACACCGGCCGCGAGTTCGACGACCTCACGCCCGCGCAGCAGCGCGAGGCGGTGGTGAAGGCTCGCTGCTTCGCCCGGGTGGAGCCCTCCCACAAGTCCAAGATCATCGAGATCCTGCAGTCCTACGATGAGATCACCGCCATGGTAGGCACTGAGACGCGTTGGTGGAAGTACACGTGGATGTTGTGCAGATACTGTGAACTTATGAAAAGATGGCATTCGATTTTATGGATCAGCTGTTCCTATGCTTTTTGGGCCCGTGACCCCGTTTCCAGTTCTGAAAATGTTTGTGATCCCAAATTTAACCTTTTTTTGTGCATGTGCTTCAACTCAAATAGTCTTTACCCAATCAACATCTACCGGTAATATCAATGTCCTTGTGATCTGAACTTCTCACTCTACTACACACTAGGTGATTAGTACAGGTTTGCTCGCGGCTTATGCAGTCAGTTCTTGTATAGAGGACGTCTATGAGATTTTTATTTTTAATGTCTAAAAAATCGATAGCCTCTGCCAGCCATCTCCTGCGATCCTATATGAATATCAGGGGAGCCCAAATGCGGTCCCGACTCCATGGTTGGGAACCCCTGTTATAGATATGAGGGAGACACATTTTTATCATCCATCTATCATACTCATTCTTAAACTGATGATCTTAATAAACACTGTAGAACCCTAGTGTACATTAAAGCTCTGCTCACTCTAATGCTCTTCTCTCTCCAGACTGATGATCTTAATAAACACTGTAGAACCCTAGTGTACATTAAAGCTCTGCTCACTCTAATGCTCTTCTCTCTCCAGACTGATGATCTTAATAAACACTGTAGAACCCTAGTGTACATTAAAGCTCTGCTCACTCTAATGCTCTTCTCTCTCCAGACTGATGATCTTAATAAACACTGTAGAACCCTAGTGTACATTAAAGCTCTGCTCACTCTAATGCTCTTCTCTCTCCAGACTGATGATCTAAATAAACACTGTAGAACCCTAGTGTACATTAAAGCTCTGCTCACTCTAATGCTCTTCTCTCTCCAGACTGATGATCTTAATAAACACTGTAGAACCCTAGTGTACATTAAAGCTCTGCTCACTCTAATGCTCTTCTCTCTCCAGACGGGCGACGGCGTGAACGACGCGCCGGCACTCAAGAAGGCGGAGATCGGCATCGCCATGGGCTCCGGCACGGCCGTGGCCAAGTCGGCCTCGGAGATGGTGCTGGCCGACGACAACTTCTCCACCATCGTGGCGGCCGTGGAGGAGGGGCGCGCCATCTACAACAACATGAAGCAGTTCATCAGATACCTCATCTCCTCCAACGTGGGCGAGGTGGTCTGGTCAGTACTCTCTCACCCGCTTTCGCTGCTCCACCTTGATTTGATTCCACCTGAACAGCGGGGCATAGAATAGTCTGTTGGTCAAGGTGTCCGACCCCCAGCCCAAACGTCCTGGGTCCAATCCCCATTGTCCCAAGCATAACTGTCGGCTTCCTTGATCAAGATGAACTGAAATCAACCTGCTCTGTTACGTCATTGAAGTCACTTTGGATCCATGCAACCAGGATTTTACCAGCGTAGTAAATTGCTGGTAAACATTTACAGTTAAGTTGGAAGACGTCTGTGTTCTGATATTTTGGGGGTAGTCTGGAGTGTGATCCGTTTTTTTACACAGCGTGTGTGTGTGTGTGTGTGTGTGTGTGTGTAACGGTGCGTGTGCCATGCCTTCACAGCATCTTCCTGACCGCGGCCCTTGGCTTCCCCGAGGCTCTCATCCCGGTCCAGCTGCTCTGGGTCAACCTGGTGACGGACGGCCTGCCCGCCACCGCCCTGGGCTTCAACCCCCCCGACCTGGACATCATGAGCAAGCCCCCGCGCAATGCCCGCGAGCCCCTCATCTCCGGGTGGCTGTTCTTCAGATACCTCGCCATCGGATGTGAGTGGGGAGTTGGTGGTCATTGTCAAAGGGGTTACGGTTGCACCGTTTGTCTGTTTGTGGGTGGGTATAGTGAGAAGTATTTGCTGCAATGCCATTAAAATCCAACTAGTAGCCATCTCAGTTGGATCAATAAATAGTGCAGTGCTTTTGTTGCTTTCGTTGTTCTGTGTGCCTTTGTTGACCAGTGATGTCCGCAGTGGGATGATGTATCTGATTCATTAATAGTTTGGTACTGATGGGTTTTAAAGTGAGAGTGAGATTATTTTCATTTTTATGTTTGAAAAAAGTTCAAATATGATATATCAACTGATAATTATGTAAAAGCACAAAGGGCAAACCTAAGGGATTTGTTGGTGGGAATCTTGGTGGGCAAAATCGTAGACTTTAATCGTGACTATAAACGATTTTACGGGTCAATTAAATGGAGTGATGCTGCGTGTTGACCCGAGCACAGCTCGCGGTGGCCTCCTGCTCATCAGACCCTGTTCTAAAGGGCTCCCCGTGCGATGCACCTGTGGTATGATATCTAACCGACTCTGCCCCTCCAGGTTACGTTGGCGCTGGCACAGTCGGCGCCGCTGCCTGGTGGTTCGTCGCTGCGGAGGACGGGCCCCGGATTACCTTCTACCAGTTGGTACGTAGCGGCCACGACCGGCCGCTCGCACTCAGAAAGCTGTCTTACCGTCCACCACTATGCGTGTACTCATGGGCATACATTTTTACATGCATACGTTTTTTTTGTATTCGTTTTCATGTACATTTAAAATATTCTTTGTGAATCGCACCATCTGGAAGATATCATTTTTCCTTGCTGTACTATGTGCAACGACAATAAAGATAATTAATTATTTTCTATTGCATACTCTTGTGTGTACTCTGCGACTCTAAACCCCGCCTCCCCACAGAGCCACTTCCTGCAGTGCGGAGCCGACAACCCCGAGTTCGAGGGCGTGAGCTGTGAGGTGTTTGAGTCTCCGTATCCCATGACGATGGCCCTGTCGGTGTTGGTCACCATCGAGATGTGCAACGCTCTCAACAGGTCAGCAAAAAAAAAAAAGACAAAGCACCAAACTCCTTGACCAGTGCTGTGCCTGCCATTCAATCGTTTTTAAAAGGCCTTTTAAGAGAGAACCACTCGTTCCTTGTTATTTGAGTGGCGGTTGTGTTCTGCTTCCAGCGTGTCTGAGAACCAGTCCCTGATGCGCATGCCTCCCTGGGAGAACGTGTGGCTGCTGGGAGCCATCTGCCTCTCCATGTCCCTGCACTTCCTCATCCTCCACGTGGAACCACTACCGGTACGTCCAGCTTCCATCCGGCGGACTCGATGTGGTCGTTGGGTACTCTTCATCAAAGAAACGGGGCCTAGCTTTAAACTCTGCAAACCTAACTTTACGACTTTGACGTCATACTGACAGTTTTGTGACACAAGACTCTTGACTAAGCAAGCTTTATACCGCAAGCAACGTTTCGTTATGGCAATGCTAAGCAAATGAGTCGTGAGCAACATCCCTAGTACGGGACCGTATTGACTTGCGAAACACCAGCGCTTAAAAATGGGAATAACTGGGAACGCGGTAGTATGTCGGCGACCCCCCGTGCACGTTTGACGTGTGAAACGCCTTTTCGCCCCTTCGCAGATGATCTTCCAGATCACCCCCCTCAACCTGACCCAGTGGCTGATGGTGCTGAAGATCTCCCTGCCCGTCATCCTGTTGGACGAGCTGCTCAAGTTCTCGGCCAGGAACTACCTGGAGGCCGGTAAAGAGCAGGAGAAGCCCAAGGGCTGCCGCTTTGCTGCATGCATGGAGGGCATCTCCTGGCCCTTCGTGGCCCTCTCCATCCCACTGGTGCTATGGATCTACAGCTCTGACACTAACATGGCCGACATGTTCTGGTCTTGACTGACTCGAGCACCCCAGCACTGAGTTTTCTTCCGACACACCTGCCCCCCCCCCCCCCCCCTCCCTTCCTCACCACCACCGCCCCACCCCACCCCCACCCCAGTCTCCGCCTACCTATGTGTGCATAGCTAGTATGTGTGTGTGTTTTGTGTAGGAGTAGAGTGTGTTTGTGTAGAGCTAGAGCGTATGCTTGTGAATGTTTGCTGAGTGTTCACGAAAAGGACCAAGTTTAACACACACAAAAACGACGTAACCTATAATCTAAAATCGTGGCAATGAGAAGTTATTTGTTAATTATTTTTATTTTATTTGGATAGACGAGGCTCTATAGTGGGTTCACCAATGAACATCACTCCCATAGCTGTGGACGTATACGCTGGTTCAAACGAGAAAACAACAATGTATCAGGTTTTGTGTTTGTTATTGTCAATATTGCCTTTTTTTAAATGTGTATTTTAAATGATTTGGGAATATTTTTCATCTCATTTCACTACAGTATCAATTGTAAACTCCCGTGTTATGTTAAGTCACCCTTTTCATACAAAACTAGATATTCCTCAGCAGTACATCGACCTGTACAGAGATTTCACACTATTTTATGCAACGGTTTTTGTTCTGTTTTTGTATTGCTTTGGTTTCTACCAAGCGTGGCTTATTAAGAGCGCCTTGATTTATTTTCTAATGTTAACCATTGTGTCTTCAGTATAACTTTAGAAGTCTTTCAGAGCCAACGGACAAAGATCGTGCGGCGAGAAGGATGGGAAAGGTTTGGGGAGTGAGTGGTTGAATGCGGGAAAACAAATGGAGACATTAGTTATCCTCTTAAAAAAACTAAACTAAACAAAGGAAAGCTGCATGTTCTGTGACCAAGCATGAACTGTATGTGGTTTCTTCATTTATTATTTTAAATTGACATGCCCCCCCACCCCTCCCTTGATAATGTAAAAGCTACTTCCGTGGATGTTAAGTGTTTTAAGAACTATGATTTGAAAAGCCAGTTTTTCTGCAATAGGCAGAGCACAGCTACCTCAGTACGACAAATTTTGCTCCTTTGTAGATGCCTAATACGTGGCATTCCACAGTCGATATTTAACAGTTCGTTCAAATGACGGTATACGATATGAGGTGTGCTCCTATTGGCTTGTGCTGAAAACAAAATCATCCTAGCCTCAAGCCTTTTAAAAAGAAAAAAAAAAAGTATTTGTTTTGATTGTTATTTTTCAACTACCATTAACTTTATTTGTGTTACGAGACTGGCCTGGATATGGTTTAATAATACTAATTTTGCCATTTCTTGACGGCAAGGGGTTTGATTCAAAGGAGACTGTTCAAAACTGCAAAAAAAAGAAATATATAAAGTACTCTAAATATAAAACTTGGATTGCAAGTGAGATCCCAAATGTATTTTCCTCCATCTTCTATGAAAAATACACTCATGAACCCTTTGAATCAAAGTGTTTTCTGTCTTCATTTATTAATTCTATAGGGGTCTAAGATTATTAGTGTTTTTGTATGTCCATACAATACTTGAAACGGATCATGCACAGACTGATGAATGATTCACCTTTACTTGACACAAACAGGACTGGCAGGGGCTATTTGTAATTCAAAATAAACAGATCTAGTGTATTTTCACCCTTTCCAGGGGTTTAATTTATAGAGATCTGCACTGTCCTAACCCTTTTAGTATCATGTACACTTGCGTTGCCTCATTCCATCCACTCACAACCTCCGAGTGCAAAACTTATACTTCTGTACATAAGTCAAAGACCCTCGGGAACAGCATGGTTTGGTGGATGCCTGGGTTTCTTTGCATTGTGTGTTTGGTTTACTACTCACAACTGTGATTTCTTCTTCAATGCCTTCCACTAGTGGGCCCCTGTCACTTCAGTGAGTATATTCCCTTTACAAGCAAACACCGTATACATATGACATTACACGATGTACCAAACACCTCACATTACACTTATGACGCCTAACGTTACTCCAGCTAGATGAAGTCCTCCACTTTTTTGACCGATACTATAAACCACTGAATGATGCTGTATGGTACATTTAAAGGCCCCAATTTTGCCAAAGGGTCCCCTTTACCGACACAGCAACACAGTGCAAGCAGCTACCTGATAACTAGTCGGTCAGAAGCCTCTTTAGCTTAGTCCCATCTCCATCACGCTTCACTCTATTCACTTTTTTTTTTTACACCTGCTTAAAATCACAATGAGTATCCAGACTGTTTTTTTTTGGTTTAACCAAATTGTATCAATGGAAGTTGATCTAGTTTGACTAATTGTGTGTCATTCCATAGGTTCGTTCTCATAAAGAAGTCCATTCCATGCACCGAAGATGCAAACGTCCAATATGGTAAACGGCATACATGTCAACACTTTGTCATAATCAGCAGATGAAGGAACATGTGGTATGATTGTTTTTCACCGTTGGCTTTCAGAATGAAGTGCTGCAACGTGTTTTCCTGTTTTACCTGTTCCCACATATTTACCCCACGCTGCGCATGTTTTCCATTTATCCGGTTAAATGCTGTTTTGATGACAAGAGTATCGCGTACAGCCTACGAGGCAGTACGCAAGAACCCTGACGTTCATCCTTGCATGAAGAACGACTAAAACCTTTCCAAATTCTCGACTTAAAGGACACTGGTTTTGTTTGTGTGGTTAGTTTTATATTCTTGTAGGCCTACTATACACTGTTGTGCACGCGCTTTTAGCTGTAAGTATGCTTGCGATTTATATTTATAGATTATCTTGTACAATGCAATAAAAAGGTACGTGATTGGTTTTACAGAGGAAGATACATCGTTATAGGTAACCACTGTTTTTTTTATAACCATGCGTAGGGGACTTTGCACAAAATATTTATCATGGAGAAATGAACGACTTGACTTGGTTGAACAAAGAATGACGGATGGATGGTGATCACTGATCGACTTAACCTTTAGCATTTGAGATCATTGACACTCCTTCATCGGTGTCTTGCAATACAATACTGTCGGTCGATTGTTGAGTGTACTCTTGTCTGCATAGTTTTCCACCATACAACTCAAAGTGCAGTAAAACCTATTGGAGAGAAGGGTACCTCCTCACTACCTTGTCAAAGAACAATATCAACCGTATATGTAAAACGATCATTATCTGCGCCTAACAATGATTGTCCATGCATTACTGCAATTGTTCCAGGGAAATAAAAACCTTTATGTCTCACTGCCGTGTTCCGTTTGTCCTTTCACCTATAAGTCATGTAAGATTAATAAAATGGGCCTACAATGATTGTTTTCGAGTACGTCGTTTGCATTACTGAGCGGTAAACGATTTTAAAGAAATGTAAGCGTTCCATTATAACTGTCCCCCGTAAATGTGATAAAAGACCCATTTCTCAAGATCATTGCACTGTCGCAACTCAACCACTAGGAGTCATTGTTGAGTCAGATTCCACCAAGCACTACCTGCACTTAATAACCTGAGGATGTGGCTCGTAGACAAGCACTAGTTGAATGGTATTTTAGTATTTTGATCTTGAGACATTTGGAGCTTAATCCTATACGTCTGTAAATGGCGTAATACCCATCTAATCTTAATAAGTCATTAATAATGGTGTAATTATTTAGAAGTCATACAGCCTATATGTGTTTGGAACATCTGTGAACGTAACCCAAGGTAACGTAGTTAATTTATAAATATCGGTAGCCTACAAAACATTGTCGAGAATAATGATTCTTTCAAAAAATATAAGCAGTAAACTGAACCCTTCATTTCGATTTGTTTTGTTGTGAAACCAATAGAAAAAAAATAACTTCAGGTAATAACCAAACACATTTTGCCCTGTCTCTTTAACCAGCAAGACTGTCAATCATATTTAGTCTGGTCCCTCCCATTTCTTGCAGCTCTCTGCTGCTACACTGAGATGGGGACACACACAGCACCATCACAGCCAAGGAAATGTCTGTAAAACCACATATATCAGGATGGGCCACTGAAATGGGATAAGACGGCGGAAGAAAGACCAATTCTTCCAGGATATTTGAACGCGAGGCAGGCTGGATAATCTTGATTTTTCTGCGAAAAGTGATTTTCTTGTCGCTTATTGCCCCTTTCTCCAACATTCGCCTTGGACGTTGCTGGTAGGTACAAAGGGTTTCAGAAATACTGTGTTATGAATGAACCGTGGGCAAGTAAATGGCGAACGGCCGCATCGGCTATGTGGTGTGAAGTGTTGATGAAGAGTAAATAAATAAGGAGCCTTTTGGTTTTACTTCTCCCCACACCACGCTACAGTCAAAATCCAGGTCTGAGCGAAGACAGATGCTGTCATTGTGTTGCGTCTGAGATTTTTCTCTCTACAGATCGCTAAGGGACTCTTTTTTTCTTGGAATAATGCACGACCAACGGGAAGCCAATTCACATTTTCCCGTGTTATACACATCCCCCGATGATATTATACACAGGCAGCCGCTCACTTCTGCTCAGATTTATTATTGCCACTGCGAAACAGCGGATAAGTGTAAACAGTTAGATTGTGCAGTTTGGATCGGATTTGCTGTATTGTAATTATTGTTGGGTTTTGGGATTTTTTTTTCTTCCGTTTCGATACCGATTTCCCCGTGTCGAAAGCAGGACTGTAAGCGACCGACCGTGCAGCCTACCGCTGACATCATCCCCGTGTGGACAATGGTGGAACCGGTGGGATTCATTGAAGCGTGGAAAGCTCAGTTCCCAGAGTCTGAGCCCCCTAAAATGGAGTTGCGGTCTGTGGGGGGCATCGAACAGGAGCTGGAGAAATGCAAAGCCACTATTAGACGGCTGGAACAAGAGGTGAACAAGGAGCGTTTTCGCATGATCTACCTGCAGACTCTCCTGGCCAAGGAGAGGAAGAGCTACGACCGTCAACGATGGGGCTTCCGGAAGACTCCGATCAACGAGGGGGGTGACCCCAATGCCACACAGGGCGCCGACTGCCCGTCCCAGCAGCCACACATGCAGGAAACCGGGGGAGTCGGCGTGGTCGGTGGCACCGGGGAAAGAAGCCGCTTCCAGCCTGTGGCAGAATGCGGGAGGTCCAAGCCCAGACCCCCTCCGGCGAGGAAGTCGGCCTCCCACGGAGACGGCCTGGAGCTCCAGTCTGCGTTTGAGGTCCCCCAGCAGGCAGAGTCCTGCGACAGCCTGGACGGCCTCTCGCCCTCCAAGCAGCAGAGAGGGGGCGGAGCCTCGGTCTCCCCGCGGCGGCCCGGTCTGACTCCGGACAAGGACCTCCCCATCGACCCCAAGGACAAGCTGGGCATGGGCCTCGGCGTGGCCGCCCTGCGGTCCAACTTCGAGAGGATCAAGCGGGCCAACTCCCACTCGGCCGGGGACGTTGCCAAGGCGACGGACAAACCGATGCAGCTGCAGCAGCAGCAGCAGCAGCAGCAGCCGCCGCAGCCGCCGCCGCCATTCTACACCAACATGGAGTTCCACCACGACCGGGGCCTGGTGCGGGTCAACGACCGCGAGGTGTCGGACCAGATCAGCACCCTGGGCACACAGGCCATGCAGATGGAGCGCAAGAGGTCCCTGCACTCGTTGCCCGGCAACCTGGCCACGGCGGCGGGGGAGCTCCGGACCCGGCCCGTGTACCGAGGGCGGTCCACGGAGAGCACCTGCGGCTACGACGCCGAGTACGAAGACGGGGAGCCCAACCCGCGGCACCCGGCCCGCGCCAACGGCGGGAAGCCGCCGCCGCCGCCGTGGCAACCGTCGGACTTCCAGGTGTACTCCAGCGTGTACGTGGGCGGGGTGATGATGGGCGAGGGCGGGGGCGGGGGAGGCGGGGCTGGGGGTGTAGCCGTAGGGGGAGGGGGGGTGATGATGAGGGAGCACGGAGGGGGAGGGGACGACCACCTCCTCACCTGGCCCCGCCGCTCCTACTCCCCGGGGAGCTTTGAGGACGCGGGCGGCGTCGGCGGGGGCGGCGGGGGTGGCGGCGGCGGCGGCGGCTACACGCCGGACTGCAGCTCCAACGAGAACCTGACGTCCAGCGAGGAGGACTTCTCCTCGGGCCAGTCCAGCCACGTCTCGCCCAGCCCCACCGCCACCTCCGCCAGCACGGCCGGCACCACCGCCTTCCGCCGGCCCTACCGGGAGAAGAGCCGCTCGCCGTCGCAGAACTCCCAGAACTCCCAGCACTCGTACGACAGCAGCAGCCCGCCCACGCCGCAGTCCCAGAAGCGGCAGCACCACCGGCCCCAGGGGGGCCACGTGGTGATGTCGGAGGCCACCATCGTCAGCGTGCGCAAGACGGGGCAGATCTGGCCGCCCGCCTCCCACCATGACGGCGCCCCCCACGGTAAGGCCGTCCCCCACGGGGACGCTTTTCCCGCTGGGTCGTTTGGTTGGTTTGCGGTGGATGTGTTTGTTGTGTTGAATCGGTCAAAGTGCTGCAAATGTTACAAGTAACTCAATTGTGTCCTACTTGACTCTAGTGCTGAATGTCTTTTTAAAGGGAAATGTGTCACTTTTAGTAAACTAAGGTGTGTAGGAGAACCAGGGGTAAAATCCTATATTTTTGACAGTCTCCACTGCCCGTTTGTGAACGTTTAATTTGGCCTTGGTGAGGGCCTTTTCGTGAGGTCAAAGGGCCTTTTTAACATCAGGATGGAGGGTTAAGCTTCCCTTACAAAGCTCATACACAATGCCGGTGTTAAAAAGTATCTCAAATGGGTTGCAACCGAGGGGGATAAACCATCCCACCTTCTTCCAACTCTTGGCACATAAAGCCTTTTTCTATATCTCAGTGTTCCTGTTAGGGCTGAAATGGGGTTCACCTACACTTCAATAATACCTTTGTTACATCCTACCCTCAAGAGACTGTATTTTCCAGATCTTTTTCCCTAAAACCTATAAAATGCTTTACTGATATACTTAGTCTGTTCTAAGTATATTGGCAGGCTAGTTCAAGTGTGTGTGTGTGTGTGTGTGTGTGTGTGTGTGTGTGTGTGTGTGTGTGTGTGTGTGTGTGTGTGTGTGTGTGTGTGTGTGTGTGTGTGTGTGTGTGTGTGTGTGTGTGTGTGTGTGTGTGTGTGTGTGTGTGTGTGGTCTTTGTTCCCTCAGGGACTTTATTTTATAGATGATGTCACCCAACACAATCACAACCTGACCTGCAGAAAGAGCAGAATTTTTAAACATGTTATTTTCAACAGCTCAATGTGTGATGTATTAACGCCTGTGACAATTAGAACGCCAGCTTCTTGGCTTTCGGCGCCTGTAAGGCTCTGTTCTCCATACTGCTCTCTCTTTGGACTCTGAACAAGTATCCCTGTAATACCTAGCTCATCAGCTCTGAGCACGGTGCCTTGCAGAGTCCAATTCAAAACCTCCCACACTCCTTCTCTCCTGCTCCACGCTCTCCAAGCCATTAGCTGGCGCGATCAAACCTCTAATTTACTAGCTCCCTACAAATAGAACAGCAGCTCGTAGTGGCCTAGCAACGTAGCCTGGGGCTACATGCATGGGCCCCATGCCCGGCTAATTTACTGCCAGGTGAACTTGGCCCTGATCTTCATAGAGCTATCCAGTATTCAGACCACTTAAAAAGAGATGAAACGATGAGTGGAAGATCAGATGTTTGATTTTAAAACATTCACCCAAGGTTTTTTTTGGATTTGTTTTATGGCAGATGGAATAGAGGAGCATTTTTGGAGAGGGGGGGAATTGTTGAAGGAGGCAGGGGTTAAAGAGAGGCACAGATGGAGGGAACACTCCCGTTGCATAATACACACGCACGCGATGGCAACCATCAACACATGGGTGACTTCATCTAGATACTTCTGCGTGATGACCAGGTGCTAAGCCTATGTTTTCAAATGCCACACAGTCAAAAAAAACAACATTTCTTTGTGGATGAATACATCGCAAAGCATGTAATATTACATAGCAGTGGTTATTATATGCTTACATAATAAACCATTTTGACCCTAGATAGCAGCAGTACTTCTTAACCATGTGCACCCACTCGTCTGAGGGCTAAAATGTGTGAGGTTGTGACTACCAGTGTGCCGATGCTACATGGTGAGAGAGCTAAAACCTGCTTGAGTGCTACTACCATGTGACTACTAGCACATGCCATGGCTCAAACGTGGGTCTTCTATGGGACAACCAGTGCAATACGCGAGAGAGCTAAAATATGCTACAATGTGACTACAAGGGCATGGATGGAACACACACTCTGGGCCCCCCCCCCCCCCCCCCCGCGAGTATCCCCCCCACCGCCCCCGCTAGCCTCTCATATTTTTCTATTTATTTAATTATATTTGTAGGTGGCTACACAGAACAGCTGTTGTGTTTGTTTGTGAGAATACACAGGGAAAGCCCTACATTTCTTTGGGAGAAGATTGAGAGACCTGTTTATTTTAAAGACATTTAATACATTTCGTCTAGGCCTGCCTTAAAGAATGATAGACCCTGATATACACACAGACAGAACCCAGGTATAGTTCACAGTGGTGCTGTCATGACTGCTCCCCTCTCCTTCAAGCAGAGCCTTTCTTTTTGGTGAGGTTTGGGCTTGGGTGGCGTTTCTGCGGGCCTCAGTCTTCGTCGGCCACACCTTCTCGGACATTTGGTCCCGTGTCTTTTTTTAATGGGGGCTCACGTCTTTTGATCTAGCACGAACGGGAGCCCTTTTCCCCTGCGAGTAATTTTTCTTTGCACGCCTGGGGTGTGTCCACTTGTTACATTTCTACGTGTTTATTTAACTTACACGGCCCCTAAAATAGCCGTACTTGTTATGGTTACATGTGGCATCGCACCGGTACGAGTTTGTTTGACGGAACCTGAAGAAAAGGAGCTTTCATATAACACTGCCATTACATGGGTGGCAGCAGACTGTATAATGTTCTATTTGCAGCGATTCACAACATACCTGTGGGCGGGTTACTGCAGGACAAGCCTGGCCTCTGCTTCAATGGCCACATTGTCCATCCCCTCCGGCCGCTGCTGAGCCCTCGGATTGGCTCCTTCATCGTGCGTGTGCATGTGCGTGCGTGTGTGTGTGTGTGTGTGTGTGTGTGTGTGTGTGTGTGTGTGTATGTATGTGTGTGTGTCTGTGTGTGTCCCTGAGGGATTGTTATTTTATTTTGAAAGCTGATGTCACCAAACACGTTCACATCCTGACTCGCAAAAAGAGCCACCAGACCTACGGGTAAACTCTAACCACATGTGTGTAAAATATTAACGACTTGGTCAATTAGGAGTCTCTTGGCTGTCACGGACTGTAAAGCCTTTCTTTATTTTTCAAATAGAAACACTTTGCACTGCTCCTGTGTGACACAACCATTAAGTCGTTATTTTCGAAAGCGGGTGAGGGAGATAGTTTGTGACTACGAGGCAAGGAGAGATGTTTTCGCCGTCTCAAGGGGCTGCAGTGGTTGAGAGGGAGAGGGAGAGGTGGGGGAGTGACCGTAGCAGGAGGTAACCTAGTTCCCAGGCGTTCTCATCTCACGCAACGCCGGGAATGGGGTACCTTCTTGGCCAGAGAGAATGAATGGGTTCCCCAGCATGCTCGTGAGTCAGCGTTGGCTGTTTTAGGGTACATGGTTAAAGAAGTGCACGGCATCATTTCCACTGCAAAGCCATCATCCTCCGCTGGAGCAGATAGGCTAGTTCTGGAGGTAATCCCAACATTACCACTGAATGTCTGAATGCGTGTACTCCAGAGCACTGGACTGCAAAGCAGGATGTGGGGTTTGCGAAGGTCATGTCAGGTTGAAGCATGGGTTTCACTGTCCACAATGGTGGTTCCCTTTTTCTGACACTGAAAACCCAGGATCAACTCTGGGTTTTTCACTAGCTGGTTTGGGAAAACCTGGGTGTATTTAACCAGATGGAACCACGGTCGTCATGGCGATCTTGCGTCATCGTGGTTGCTAGGCTTACTGAAGCCAGCTAATGAAAAAATACCCTTGGTATGTTGAACTCGCTTCGTGGTATAGATCCCAGGTCAGACGGAGCAAATCTATGTATCAACATCCCTGGAAAATGTTGGTGACTTGTTTCCTCTTGTGACCCGTCTGCCCTGACTCTAACATCCGCCATTTTGGCCCCGAGGTCAGAGCCAGTGGTGTCCCAGGCGTTTCGATTGGCTGCCGTAGCAGGGAAATTACTAGCTGGCTTACATGTTTAACCGCTCCTCGCAGGCATTGCCTGGGTCTTCTGGGTTTTCTGCATTTCTGGAGACATCTCTGTGAGCTGTTCATCTCAGGAAGTCCTCCCCAGAGACTTGGTTCAGCGCAGGGGTCAGAGTTCAAACCACAGAAACCGCTGACAGTGTTGGATTTGGAACCAACATGGCCGCATGGCATCTGATGTTAACGTCAAACAGACAAACCTCCTTTAAAGTGGTGGCCAGTCTGGTTTAGAGAGATCTATCTAGATCTCTGTCTGGTCATGTAAAACACTCCTCCTTTATCCCTAATCTCCACCCTCTAGTCTAGAGGATTACAAACTGGATTAGAAACTGGCTAACAATCAGATCAACATTAGCCGTCTTCCTCAGCTAAACATTTCGCTAATACATGTTGTTCTAGTGTGTGTGTGTGTGTGTGTGTGTGTGTGTGTGTGTGTGTGTGTGTGTGTGTGTGTGTGTGTGTGTGTGTGTGTGTGTGTGTGTGTGTGTGTGTGTGTGTGTGTGTGTGTGTACACTTAATGGACACCTAATCTGTACTTAAAGGAGGTGTAAAGTGATTGGGTTTCACTTAATCCTTAATGTATTGAATCTGAACGGTTTTCACCAAAATCTTGGAGCTAAATGGCAGTTAGAAATGGCAGAAGATTCAACAGTAGCGGTAACCATGTTAAGCTGTAAATACAGCTTGCAGGTTCAGCTTTACCCTAAACTGTAGGTATGCACCAGAGTACGGTGCATAGATATCATTTCCATGGCAACACTGAGTGGTTGGTGATGGGGGCGGAAGTTCTTGCGACACTTGGCTAGCAGTTCTAGCATTGTGTACCCATTCCACAAGACAACGCACGCCGAACACACGCGCACACTCACACACGCACACACACTTTAGCTAGCAGTGTTACCCATTCCACTGTCAGAACACCTCCTATACCTACACTCTTTCCAGTCCCTTATTACCTGCTCTTCTTCCATCTCTTTTATCTAGCTTTTCTATAAATATAATTTACCCAGCCTGCTGCTATTCCTCTGACACAAGCAAACATCTATCACACACGCGCACACACGGATGCATTTAAATGGGCATGTAAAAACACAGATATGAATCTGTACATGTAGCCACCAACTACAAACCTTCCTCGTCAAACCTTCATCTCTCTCTTATACGATGTTCTCTGTCGTCCCCCCCCCCCCCCCCCCCGCGTACAGGCTCTTTATTCACTGTGTGTGTGTGTGTGTGTGTGTGTGTGTGTGTGTGTGTGTGTGTGTGTGTGTGTGTGTGTGTGTGTGTGTGTGTGTGTGTGTGTGTGTGTGTGTGTGTGTGTGTGTGTGTGTGTGTGTTTATTGGATGAGCTGATGCAGATAAGATGAGGGTACAGGAACGGTGTGTTTTGAGGCCGTAAATGGGAGCAGGGTTAATGAGTAACGTGTTGCAGCTGAGCGCTATTGAGCACAGAGTCACGGAGCAGGTTAGGTAGGTCACTGTTTAAAGTCTTGTCTGAATCGTTACTTCAAACGTATGTCGACAACATTCCTGTATTGTTTTGGGCTAAGATCCTCTGCTCCCAAAGTTGGGTCTGGAAGTATCGCGGAAGAGAGGCGCTTGATGATCGAGTAAATGAGGGGAGGGGAAGGGGAGGAAAGAGTAAACAGGTTGGAATTTCTGGAATTTTATAATGTGTACACATCCATACACGCCATCTCTCTATACTGCATGTGAAAGACAGCTGTGTGAGTGGGGAAGTGGAGTGTTGTGGGGGCTAGGCTAGAAGATGGCCCCGGCTAACCTTATCAGAGTCACATCACATCTTTATGTTCAGAAGGGGAGGAGGAAGAAGAGAGACCGCAATACACATGCAGATGTTTATTCAGTTCTGTTTAGGGAGCAGTCAGCAAGATCTTTGTAGACCTCCTGTTATTTGTAGAAAGAGGGAGAGAGTGGGAGAAGGGGGAGAATTGCTTCTTAATCTTTTCATACGTGTGGTGGCAAAGCTAGCCACACTATTGATATTTTGTGTGTAATTATAAGTGTGGTTGCAAAGCAAGCCCAATGTGGTAACATATTCTAAGCCCAGTATCTTTGGATACCTATTGTATTTCTAGGAATTCCTCCTGTTATAATTCTGGTCTAAAACACACAGCTCTGGCCCCTCATCCACTCAAACACTTGGGACTTGACAAGTGAAACACAACCGAAAGGAAGGAGGTCTCCAAAAAGTTTGGTCCCACTTGACCACAGGGGGCTCTATATCTGGCGTTCCAACCCTAAAAGGCCGTGTCCCCCCGCCCTGTTTGAGGAACTGTTCTGAAACTTGGTAGAAGGCCCTCATTTGACGTAAAGTGATCCATAAAGTCGAGCTGGTTTGACGTTTCTGTAGCTTGAACGTTTTGGAAAAGATTTACATTTTTTGGCTTAAACCCAAATGACAAACAATTTGGTAAACATCCGCCCTAATCATGATATTTTACTTATATTAGCCTTGCTAGCGTTAGCATGTTAGCATGCTGATGGAAAAAAACTGCATGCGAAGAGGTGGTTCATGCAACTTCACACGTCTTCTTCAGAAAATGCACATGGCGACAAGTCTAGTTTTAGTTTTGCTCGGCTGTCGTCAAAGCCTAGAGCCACTGTGTTGGATGCGGTCGCTGTACCTCCCTACTCCTTCCATTCCATCTGGCCTTACCGCCACCACAAACCAGCTCTCTCCTTCTATCTGAACCCCCCCCCCCCCCCTCAGCTCTTATTCTAACCGGTTCCCACCACAAACCACCTCTTTTTCCTCTTTCCATTCGCTCACTGAGTTTAAATGCCATTTACAAAAGTAAGAGGGCCAATAGTGAAGTGTCGTGAACGGTGCACCTGCTTGTGTATCCAGAAGGTGTTTTTTTTAAGGTATCTCTTCCGGATAAAGTTCTGTATGTCCTATTTTCGAAGTGGACCTGTGCTAGTTTTAGCTTGTTGAAAAGATTTAGGGTTGTTTGGTTCCCATATTCAATATTTTTAAAATGTTACCGTTGGTGTTCATATTATTGATATTGAGTAAGGCTTTATTTATCTTTAACATGTTCCTCGTCATGAATTTGCCTTCTCCATAAGCATTTCATGTTGAAGTCACTTCTTGACTTGGACAGGTCTGTGTCTTTTCTGACTCGTTCAAGTGTCGTTTTTTCTGGTCCTGCTTTAGTTTTAAACGTCTTTTATAATGCATTTCTTCTCAGCAAGTCTTTAGTTTGTCCCAATTCACAAGCCTACACATGAACAGCCGTTGAGTAGGTGATAGACTGTGCTGAATGTATGCAGGTTAAACGGTCAACCAGGCTGTTTGTATAGGTGAAGTTTTGACGTATGTGGTTCATATGTAAACACGTCAATTATGCGTACCAGGAATGTTGCTGGGTTAGCATTCCAGTTTATTGTTTCCATAAGGTACAGCTTTGGGGTTAAACCCGCCCTGGACCAAAAGCTGATAAAAAAGCTGCTGTATTATGAATAATTCATATTTATAATGCATTATTAAACAATGCATTATAATTGTGTTTCTCGGTTTGTTATCGTGTTTCCATCTCCCCATAACATATGCATTTAAATAGATGTTCCCAATGTGCAGTCTCTGATTAATTTCGACAATTCAAGAAAAGAACACACACACACACACACACACACACACACACACACACACAGAGAGAGAGAGTTGAAAGGCCGCTAAGTATTCAATATTTATATTTTTTCCTACCGTGACACCACCCTAACCCCCCCTGAAAGAAGAGGGGGTCTCAGGAGGGTTCTTCATCCATTATTGAAGCCTGCAGCCCTCCTCTTGCTAAACTGGATCTGAGTGTGCTGCAGGGGTGTCATGTTCCCTGCCATGAGACACAGCACTGGGTCACAGCCACAGAAAGCCACTCTACCATGTCCAGAAAGAGAAAGACACACACGTATACATAGACACCCACACACATGTTCTAGTGTTTGTGCGAGTAACTTTTGCGCTAATCACTTTGGCTGAATTTTTGGGTTGGGATCCGCTAGGTTCGATTCAAATTGGTGGTCCTATGCAATGTGTCCGCTCACTTGTCCTCAAAGTCCTGTCCATAAAGGCACAAAAGAACACCCGATGCCCCGGGTAGGAAAGCTGTTGTAGGAGATTCATGATGGTCTGGGTCTTGGACAGGGGAGATGTTGCAGATAAATGATTCCTGTGGTCTGGGTCAGGGAAGTGTTAACTTATTGGATAAGGGAATCCATTCTGATGTACCTCAACGCAGAAAGGCCATAAATGTGAAAGGTTAAAAATATCATTATGACTAAGGCCTCCCTACATTTTATTTCATATTTAGGTTACGGTTTGTGTGACCTTCAAATCTCCTTCACAGACCTCAGCCTAGCCAGTTACACCACTCATTACATATACTACATCATGACTCCTATGTTTCCTTGCTGCCACCTATGGAAGTCTGTATTTTGCAGGAGGGGGTCTTGCACCTTGCGGGACAGGTATGGAACGATAGCCGACGAGTGTCTGATCTTCCAGACCCAGGGGAGTAAATACCGTTCCGCTACGCAGCATATAGACAATTTGTTGTTGTGCGGAAATCTGGAGCACTGGGAGTCGCTGTATGCAGTTTCTGTGCGGTTGGAAGATGCGCAAACGTTACCCAGAGGTTTCGTCACGAGTACGCAAGCTAAGCTATAAAAGTACTGGTGTGAGGCGGCTATTTACATTGTACAAAACAGATATTTAAGTTGAGCATATGCAGTACAATGCAGATTTATTTATCATATATTTTATCATATATATATGTATTTATTAGTTTTTATCACTCTACATAATCTGGCTCCGGTTGATTGGATAAAAACATGAAAATAAAATCTTATCCTATCCCCAGAACTTCTTTCACCGCCCTGATACTTGCCCGCAGACACAGTAAACGAGAGGGAAGTGTCTCTCTTTCTGTTCGATACACCTCGCCGCCCTCGTCGTGTTAAATGTTTCATGGCGGCCGTTGTCTTTCCGTTAACGGTACTAACGGAAAGTTAGAGGACTCACCGTGACGAAGCAGTGATCTTAATGGTCCACACGGTCTACATCTCCTGCCTTCACCCTGCATGCCCCCCCTCTCCTCACACATTACCTCCCTCCGTCTTGTTCTTATGTTCTCAGTGTTATGTTGATGTATTTAATGTGGTGCTACGTGATAAATCACACAGTTGGCAGGCGTTCTCTTTTCGCTCTCGGTCTCTTGCTCCCTCGCTCGATTTTATTTTCAGCCAAAAATACAGCCCTCGGTATACTTGTGCATTGGTCCGTTAAACTTGTATATTTGCACTCTGTGTGCCTTGGGCTTGAAGCATTAATGTGTGGCCTATCAATACTCCATTTATCAATTGGGTTTTATTGGGCTTTTTGCGTTATATTGTGGATCGATGGTGGTTATATCAAATAGCATTATGCATATCCTCTTTTCTTCTATCGTGGCTAAAAGCTCCTATTGGATTTAGTTGGACTTAGATGGACTGGTTCCATATTTGGCCCCCAATTTTCTCTAGCGCTTTTACTCCCAAGGTCAAAAGGACACCCTAGCTTAACTAGCTGATATTTATTTGACAACAAAAGCGTTAGACAGGCATTCAGGAACTTGCCAAACGTGTAAAGGGGCCAGTGAACCCAAAAAAACGGGGTAATAATTCTATGTTTCGGCCATTCCTCGCCAACCAGTTTATGAACATTCTAGTCTGCTCCGAGCTATGCTCCCGTTCATTTGGTGATGACAGAGTGCCTTTGTGGAGGCACTTAGAGAGTATGTGTGGATGTGTGGAGCTCCCTCTTGGGAGCGGTTCAAGTGGTGGGCCGGGTACAAGAGGGCTCAGCTTCTCTAACACTCATAGTATAACGCCATGGTCAACATGGCTCATTATAAAGCGCATACTCAATGACGGGGAGCCAAAAACTGTGAAAAGTAGCTGAGTCGTGACCGTGAGCCAGAACTGTGGGACCCGTGTCCTTCCTCGTACTCCCAGGGGGGGGTTGACCGGGACTATACTGCTATACTGGTCCTAATACAGTTCGATCTGGAAAGGATATTCTAAACGGGAACAGCAGACCTTTTATAGCTATTGGCTGGGAAGCTCTTAGTCATCAGAGGAAAAAATAAAGAGTCTCTTTTTAACTTGATGTGTTCTGGACTTCCCTGTCTCCAGCTGATTCATTGGTGTGTGTGTGTGTGTGTGTGGATGTGAGTGTGTGTGTGTGTGCGCGTGTGTGTGCCTCTGTGCGTGTTTGTGCGCAAACAGTTTATTTGTGATTTCCTATCTATCATTTAAATTATATAAATGCCTGTTAGATGCGCGGCCCCCGACTCTGTCACAAGACATCCAGAGCGCACGGGAGTCTGTCCGCGGCCGTAGCGCAGAAGGAGCGGAGCGCGCTGAGCTTGGCCCCGGGGCCGCCACGGCGGCGGCAGCAGCAGCAGCAGAGGTGGCTTCGCTGTGGCGCCGCGAGCTCTCCCGAGTTCTCCGGCCGGAACACATCGTCGCTCCGGACGTCCGCTTAAGTAACGTCGCCCACCATCGCCACTCGTCAGCAGAAGATATGCCCAGTTGACCGTGGGGTTAGGAGGTCACCCTCCTTTTGTCCAACGCAAGGGCCTGACGTGCGCCTCCCACAAATGTTAACCTTGCGTTCGAGGCGACGCAGCGCAAGGGCTGTGATTGGTCCGCTCTCTAAACCCCGACGCCGAGCCTTAACAGGTTCAAGACTTCGTCGAGGCGTCTGCGTGGTCATTGCGTTGCGTCGACGTGGAGCCGTAACTGAGCCTTTAGCCCCCAGGTGAGAGGCGAGATGGATGACCACGTGCCAGGGGGTATCAGCTCGGGCAAAGGAAAAATGCATGATTCTTCTATCTCCATGCCGTACATGCTTCTTTTACAGCTTGTTGGGTGGACCCTAGTCGGTAATGAGAGACAGAGAGAGAGAGCGAGATTAACTGACCACATGGGGCTTTGGAGCCCTCTCCCACACCCCTCCCTGCTCATGTCTTTCTCTTTGTTTGCCTTTTTGCCTTTTTTTTTTTTACCTATTCTCTTTGTCCCCCTTTCCCTGTCTCTCCTCTCCTTTCCTGTTCTTTCTTTCCATCGCACTCCCTCCCTGCTCCTGTCTCTCCGTTTCACACACACACACACACACACACACACACACACACACACACACACACACACACACACACACACACACACACACACACACACACACACACACACACACACACACACACACACACACACACACACACACACACACTCAGGGCTTCCTGCCTCTCCCATTGTCGTCTTTGATTGACTGGTCCACTTATGGTGGAAAGTAGGTCGCGTGACGACTTTGTCCTATTTAGTTAGTTATCGCTTGAGTTTGACAAAGCGTGTCGTTTTGTTCTTGAATAGAATCTGTGTCTTATCTCCCTCTGTTTCACTCTCCTTTTTCTGTGCATCCCTCTCTTGTCTGTCTATATATATATATATGCTGTAGCTTTCTCGATCAATTAAATCTCTCTCTCTCTGACTCTGCCTCACTCTCTCTGCCTTTTTAAGGTGTTTGAAAGAATATAAATGTTTTAAAAGGACAGGATAACCGTCTTGCATTAATACACTAGGAACTGTTTCAAATCTCTCTGTCCCTCTCCCCCTCTCTCCCACTCTCGTTCTTTCTACCTCCATGTCTCTCGCCCACCTCTGGCAGACTAATCACTGTTTGTTGCCTTGGGCTCCATGCCAGAAGTTCACAACTATGTCCTCAAAGGTTACTTTTGTCACTCCAAGTGCCCCAGTAGCATGCCTCACTGAATCTGTCAACATTGCACATTACTCTGTGCATGCTTGTTAATTTTTTAACTTAAAATGTAAGATTGTGCTCTTTCCTGCTCTGCCAGTTAAGTTGACATATTTACAGCCCGTTGTAGTGCATTTTAGGCCATGATTTATCTATTAACATCTTCTTTAAGCCAGGCTTTGTGTTAACCTTTTTGCTTACAAACGGTACCTATTAAACTATTTAACTTAAATGCCAGTGCGTGACGCTGACCATTTGACCATTCCACTTGAGCATTTGTGTATTCTGTTGCATGTTATAGCAACACTTAAATCAATTGGGTTTGAACGACTTGTGTATAAGTGAGTTTCGGTTGTCTATTGAGACTTAAGTACAAGTGCTTTCACAGCACATGCGTGAGCTCAGCAGCAGCTAGCTCAGCCTGCCTGACTCGTCTAATGACTTCAACTATGAGGGGAGGAAAAAGACACACGGGCAATAAAAAAAAAAGCTCTGTCTGTGTCACACTAGGTGTAAACAAACCTCCTCCATATTTAAAATGTCAATATACTCTGTTACACTGCTTTGTTTACATTGTGTAGTATAAACAGTGTCATAATTATTCACCACGCCCTGGTTTTGTTTCCTCGAAACATGTTGGACTGCTCTGTGTGTGTGTGTGTGTGTGTGTGTGTGTGTGTGTGTGTGTGTGTGTGTGTGTGTGTGTGTGTGTGTGTGTGTGTGTGTGTGTGTGTGTGTGTGTGTGTGTGTGTGTGTGTGTGTGTGTGTGTGTGTGTGTGTGTGTGTGTGTAAACTTATTATTTGACCAGTTCTTCTGCTTCCGTTTCCACATGTGTTTTCCAGTTGGGGTGAATCACTGCCCCTCTCTGTGCTAGTGGTCCCTGGTTGTTCACTGATGTTTATATGTAAGTAGGCCCCTGATAACAACTTGGAGAATGTTATTTAGCAGATGGTCCAGTGACGATGAGGATGATGATGATGGTGATCATGTAATGACTCAGCCCCATACCCAGACAGATACGGGAGAAGGATAAACTCATGCTGCACATGAGTCTCAAATGTGTCTCGAGCCCTAGTCTTGCTGCCATATTTTTAAGCTGTTTTTCACAAAAAACAACTGTGTGTGTGTGTGCGCATGCATGGTCATGTACATGTATGAATTTGTGCCTATCCATATGTTAGTGGCTACATGTCCTGATTCATGTGTGTGTGTTGACATGCCCATTTAAGTGTCTATGTGCACGTGCATACGTGGTCATGTACGTGTATGCATACGTTAGTGGCTACAGCGACAGATTGATGCCAGTTCTCAGTGTGAGCGAGCACATGGGTGTTAGTGTGAGCCTCCGACCGCGTGGTTCACTCCTCCTCTCTCCTGCTCGCCCTCCCTCCAGACGCTCTCATGAGCAGATTAATGGAGCATGCGGACCCTTCAGGGAAATAGTTTGTTTGTTGCTAAAAATACTCTTGTGATAATAGGCTCTGCTCTTCTCTCGGCACACACTCATGACGGTCGGCATGTATGTGTCATGTGTGTATCATCATATTCCTCCTCGATTTGCGTGCATGACTCCCACGAGCCGTGCACATCTTCCAGATGGTCGTATTGTAAAGAACACATTGTCCGTTGTATTATCCTCCCGTCTTTAATGGGGTAACGTAGGGGACACACGATGGTGAAAAACAAATCCGCCTTGCCTTGTGAAATTGGATTAATGGAACTATAAATGGAGAGATGCAGTGTATTGGGGAATTTAACAGGGAAATGTGATCTGTGGTGACGTTTCGTGGGCCAGTCGATAGGATTTGATACTGCTAGTCGCCTCCTGCTGCTTACGTCATCGTTTATTGTTCATTTTCCATTTTGGTTTACTTCCAGTAATCTGATTTGGAAGGACAGAATTCCCCAGCTCTGTGCTCTGCATATGTGCGGTATTGAATCTTTATTTCTAGTATTACATTGGAGTAGCATTTGGCTGAATAAAGATTATTACAATACATATTTATCCTCTTTCTGTATATTCCATTATTATAAGCCAAAATGATCTAGATTCACAGTGATGCATAGTGGGAAACGCCCATACATACTATATTCTTGAATTGTACTTGATGCCTGTCTTTTAATGTAAAAAAATTTGAATAAATTCTGATTCGGCTGAACCATAAGCTTGCACACGAACGTAACACCATGTTGATTTGCATGTTAGCAATCAGTGCGATCAATTAGTTTCCTCCTATGCATGAACAACATGGAGAATCTGTATGTGCGCAGTTGTAAAACAACAGAAGGAATAGAGCTGAATGTAGCTCTTTGTTTAGCACAGGCCGCTGTAGTGTAATCATGTGTAAGTGTTGCTCTTTGGTTGCATAATGACTTTCTAGCTATCATTCATTCTCCTCACTCACACACACACAAACAAACTTCTCTCTCCACACATCCCCGTGTTCTGTCTGTCTCTCGGTCCCTTCGGCTGTTTGTTGTATTGCTGACTCCCAAACTAGCAATTTGTTTTAGCTACAGGGCTGTACGGTAAACAATGCTCTTTGTTGAATGGCTTTTTGAAGAAACATAAAAATAGGCTCCCGGGTTTAAATGTACTTCTGAAAACGTTGACACAATAATGGATAAATAATAAATATAACGGATGGTGGAAAGTAACGATTGTTCGAGAGCGAGGCAAAGAGATGATAAAAAGTTTGAAGTATCACCTCCCCTCACATGATAACAAGATCAATCTCCCAAAAACATTGAGCGACAGAAGCTAAATGCCGATAGAAAAGTATTCTCTTCTGATCTACATACAGTATCTATCCTAATGCTAATATTCAATTAACCCAATTGGTGTATAATGGATTGTAGTCTTGACAATCTGGCTATGTCATCAGTTTCCCACTGTGTGATGTGTATCGCACAGCCCTTTGTTTTTGCCTGTCAATCACAAACAGGTTTTGTATGCACGCTTTCAAATACCTCTTCAGTTAAGGGTGGATTTCCGACAATGTGTAGATGGGGGTGATGTGGTAGAGTTACATTAGTTTCACACCACACACACACACTGAAACACACACCAACAGACACACACACACACACCACACACACACACCAACAGACAGACTGGTCGCATATGCCTGATTCATTATCACAAGCTCTCAAATGGCGGAAAAGTGAGTCCTTTGTTCTCCCTGGTGCCACACGTCTTGTTCCACTCTTCCTCCTCCTCTCCCTATTCTGTCCTTCACTGTTGGGTCTATCTCCGTCTGATTCCCTTCCTCCTGTTTCACTCTTATAGCTGCTCAGCCCTTTTCCTATGCTTCCCTTGTAGTTGATTAGCTCCTCTGTGCTCTTGTCTTCAAGTGTATTCTCCTCCCCGCCTCCTCTGCTGAGATATGGGTCACCTGGAGTTCAATACAGATTCTCCACGGTCAAGACTCTTTGTATGTTTGTGTGTGCGTGTCTTTGTAAGCATTGGTATTTATTTAGTGGCAAAGGAAATATTCACGTAAGAATGTTTGGCAACCGACTACTAATTTGGAAGACACAAGGACAAATCGAGACCTCAGATGGTTTCTACTGTGGGTGTGAGGGTTTGCGGGCGGGCGGGCGTATCTTTAGCCCTTGAGCGACTCCGTTCTTGGCATGTGCTAAGCGTGTGGCACCGCGTTCACCAGAGCTGCACATCTGTCTAATGAGCGGCCTTGTGCTGCAGTGGACCATTACAGCCCGGGAACACCCCCCACCCCCACCTGCATGCCCCGCAGCTGACTTTTACACCCCCGGACACTAGTGTACTACACACACACACACACACACACACACACACACACACACACACACACACACACACACACACACACACACACACACACACACACACACACACACACACACACACACACACACACTGGCCATGCATCTAACATTAGAAACCCAATGGTATAATAATGACAGGCATAGTCCAAAGTCCTAGAGTGCTCTTCTCTGCTGCATTCCCAATGCTTCACTCCATCTTCGTGTTGCATGTGGGGTGTTGGGGATGACCTTTCTGAACATTGTGTTTGTGAGCGCACGAAGTACCCTACTTTGTTTAATCGAGGCACTTGGGTGAAGTGTAGGGAATATGTTGGTTAGATGTACCCTCTACTTGTAACCGCTGTTCTTTAGAGTTTGGATAAACTTGTTTTAGATCCGCGCCAGGCGCCTTTGGAAGGAGGGTTAAGGGGGCCACTGGAGTTGGTTCTTTTAAAAGCCTTAGTAATGGTATAATACTGCGTGCACATGCTCACACGGGCTTCCCGCAGCCAGTCGACACATGACTCAGACAATGCTCGATTTTAACAAGTTAGTCTTTTTAAATCTGTTAAATGAAAGCAAATAAAATACGTTGACTTTGTTTTTAATTCAACTTTCAGTTTTAAAACTCCAGGTAACGGTGATGTCGATCAGATGTGGATCCAGATATACCTTCGGAAATGTAACCATAACCAGAAGCTTGACATTTAAAGCCAGCCCTCCATTCCATTGAGAAAAGACGAGTAATTAGAAAGAAAATTCAGTGTCTCAGACCTCTGCCCGTACTTTATAGTCGGCTGCATTTACTCTGACCTGTTAATGACCGGCTAATGAGTGTCCATTGTCGTTCAAATTGTCTAAATTAGCATCCGTGAGGGGGTCATGGAGGCCATGCATTCTGCAGGGAACAATGTTTTCTTTGTCTTATATGTATTATATTGCATTTTGGACAGAAAAAGTGTATCCGTGCTATTGAGCAAACTTCATTTTAGGTTTAACTGTGCTTTCCTTTGTACATGTATAGCGCTGATATGTTTGTTACATGGTAAACCTTCCTCCATCTCATCTTCCTTTTGAAATATCTCGTGGGAGAATCAAACGTGCAATCGCATAGGGAATGTCACCGATATATGAATATATTCATATGTATAACATACATCATGCATAATATATTCAATATAAAGTACCTCACAACAAACGGAATACATAATGCAAAATCCATGATTGTCGGTACAATGCAAACATGTTTTCATTGGTGCCACGTCAGAAAGAGTTGGTGTGTATAGATGGACGCTGTGAGACAATGGGGTCCATCCACTCCCATAGAAACGGGCTAGTGGTACATAAGGTGTCTACGGTTTCCCCAGCTCGTATGTAACCTGCACTGCTACATCCCTCATCAATCTACAGCGCCAGAGAGAGGAGGGTAATGATAGCGAGAGAGGAGGGAGATACGAGGAGTAGAGTAGAGGAGGAGGAGGAGGAGGAGCATTCAAGTGGTAGGGAAGACTTTTTCAGTAAGACAGGATTTTGGGCACAGGGATGTTTGAGTCACAGATGCAGGCCAACGTTTTTCATGTTTTTTAAAGCGCCTGGTCTCGAGGAGCACTTTAGTTACCATCACACAGTGAAACCAGGCAGAAAACATGATTCTCCAAACGTCTGTCTTTTCGTTGCTCCGGGGCCAGTTAGAGCGAGTTTCTACCCATCAAAATGTGATCTTAAAAGTAGGAATTGAAATCTCATCATTTCCACCCCCTGGGGGGCGCAGATGAAATGAGATGAGTCGTTCTGTTTCTCCCCATACTTCATTCTCCGCTGTAGCTCCAAATGTCTAATGCAGCCTCCATCTCTCCTCATCTTTCTCCAAAAGTCTAGTTTGGCTTCTGTCTCTCCTGATCTTTCTCTAGAAGTCGGGTGTAGCTTCTGTCTCTCTCATCCTCTTCTAAAAGTCTAATGAAACCTCTGTTTCTCCTCATCCTTCTCTAGAAGTCTAGTCTAGCCTCTGTTTCTCCTCATCCTTCTCTAGAAGTCTAGTGTAGCCTCCGTTTTTCCTCATCCTTCTCTAGAAGTCTAGTGCAGCTTCTGTCTCATCTTTCTCTATAAGTCTAGTGTAGCTTCTGTCTCATCATCTTTCTCCAGAAGTCTAGTGTATCTTCTGTCTCACATCATCTCTTTCTCCAGATGTCCAGTGTAACCTCGTTCTCTAGTCTCATTCTTCTCTAGATGTCTAGTATAGCCTCTGTTTCTCCTCACCTTTCTATAAGTCTAGTGTAGCTACCCCCTCTTATCATCTGTAGCTCTAGAAGTCTAGTAGCCTCCATAACTCCTCTCTCTAGATGTCTACTCTGCTTCTCTTCTATTCTATCCACATAATGTGCTTTATTTTAGAATTGTATTTTGCTTTTCTAGTATACCTGGTTCTGCCTTGTGACTCGCAGAGAGTTGTACATTTGGGGAAAATGTTGGACTGGAGTGCTATTTATTATGGAACAGATATATAAATTAATGATGATGTTTTCTTTATCAACAACACATTCAGAGTGTGTGTGTGTGTGTGTGTGGGTGTGGGTGTGGGTGTGCGTGTGTGTGCGTGTGGGTGTGCGTGCATGGCGCGGCTGTGCTTTTCTGCTGAGGACAGGAAGACACTTTGTCACCTTAAAGACACACGAGCCATTCTGCTCTAAGCACCCCAGTGGTTCTCTGCTGGCTGTGTAGTTGCCACGGAGACGAAGGTCCTGGTCTGTTTCCGTCCTGTGCATGCTTAGCTGGACCTGGGGGGGTGGTGATGTTATGAGAATCCTCCTCCTTTATCATACCACACATTGCAGCCGACAAAGACACTGAAACCTGCAATGGGTTTTGCAGCCCAATCATTATTTTTTTTCAACCTTAAAATGAAAGGCATCGCGTTTATTCACCACATTGTTTATTCATTATCATAGATTATTTACGCAAGATAGTACATAAAAATATCTGGATTTGAGATTCAGGGGAGAGATTGGCCATACCCTTCCGGAGTCTGACAGTCAGAGGAATGGTTGAAAGTAGGATAGTGGAAAAATGTGTCGGTGGAGGATTCAACCCTTTGTTTATGCTACTAATTATCCCGTGGCCTCATTTTGATGACCCGAGTTCCCAGTTGGTTCCCACTCTCGTAGATTGCCTGTATGTCTCTGTCTGGCTGTATGTCTGTTTGTGCCAATGTATATTTCGAAACTCAAAGCATAGTAGTATACTAGCTCTGGGTATGCATGCTAGTATATTATAGGGTAGAAGGTTACTTCATTCTAGATTATGTGTTTTTGGAGTCAAGGCAATCATGATTGCACCCAGAAATTCAAAGCAAACCAATTTAGAGTTGTAGGTCATGATTATAACATATTTCAAGGGTGTATACTTGGTTATTAGCAATTGTACACAATATATCACAAACATTGGACTGTCATAATGTGTCACATGGATTCAGTTTCATAAAAATCAAGTCAGGCATTTGCTGAAATTAAGCAAGAATTGGTTCTACCTGTAATAATCAATCAATGATAAAACAAATCATAATTGGTACCATTTATATTTAAAACCTAGTATGTGAGGATTTAGTTTTCAAACTCCCATTTCACATATGAGAGTTAGAACAACAACGTTGTTGTTCTTGACAGCAACGCAAATCATACATTGTTTTTGCCTGTACAAACCACTATAAAATGTGGCATGTGTGCTTTAACGTGTGTGTGTGTGTGTGTGTGTGTGTGTGTGTGTGTGTGTGTGTGCGTAGTTGTGTTTTGGCTCTAATCAGCGCAGAGGAAGTAGGGGGATGGAGAGTGAGGGACTTTGGTTTTATCATTAAAAGGCCGGTCTGAATCTGTATTCATTTGATTATTTCTGTGTTAAATGTTTCTGCAGTGTCATAGCCCTCTTACGCTCAAGGCCTCAGAAGGTCACGGAATAACACACACAAACACAACATGTTTATCTTGACATCCATGGTAACCGAGGAAACGTTGTCCCCTGGAGACAGTCGTCTGTACAGTCCATTTAGCCGAAGCACATGTGTGTCGCCTAAGCAGCTCCTGCATAAAGCGAGTCTCGTTCCGTGGCCCCGGGCAACGGGGATGCTGTGACTTGTGTTGGAGCAGAGATTAGGGGCAGATTAGGACCGTGTCTGGCTGGCTGCCTTGCTGCTGGCCATTGATAAGACTCGAGGCTAGCTGGGCTGGTGCCAGGAACAGAGAGAGAAAGGGGTAGAGACATTTCATTGAAACTAAAATAGTATGTATTAAACTCCGGAGGTTGGAAGGCTGGATCCGTCAACTATTTTTGTGATAGGCTAGTGTTAATACAACGGTAAACGGAATTAAACGCCTATTTTGAATATATTTCCGATGGATACAATTACAGATGATGTGTGCTCTCACTGCAGGGTTGCGGTGGACATGCGTTCTGTTTTAGTGATTGCTAAGGACTGTCTCTTTTGTTTGAGTGTTTGCTGAGCACCATCTTGGTGCATTAGTGGTTGCTGAGCTTCATCTTTATTGGCTGAGCAGCCTCCCCAGCAACAAGGTAACAAGGCCCTGAGGGATAATAAGCAGGTGTACTGTGTGGTTTGTGTATTGCAAGAGACGCAGAGAAGCTTCACACATGGACACGCTATGGTCCGTAGTGACTCACAATAAGTGTATTCAAACGTGAAGGTACGACCCAAAAAGATGTCGAATCACACGCAAACATAAAATTCAACAAATTAGCAAACTGCTTCAAGGACTTCATTATTGAAACATAGATGGAGAATTCTTTATTTATTTTTTATGGGCCAAGATATGTTCTGAACAGATGGGTCTGCAGCCTGCGGTGGAGGATGTGTGTAAGGTTCCTGGTGTCCTGTTGTCAGTGGGGCCCTTGTTCAAACTGGTAGAGCCTGGACGGACGAAGTGTGTGTGTGTGTGTGTGTGTGTGTGTGTGTGTGTGTGTGTGTGTGTGTGTGTGTGTGTGTGTGTGTGTGTGTGTGTGTGTGTGTGTGTGTGTGTGTGTGTGTGTGTGTGTGTGTGAAGACAGATGTGCAGTATATCTTGTATTCCCTACCTCTGTCTCCCATTTAAAACAAAAGCAACAACAATACAAACTACTAAGGGCATCTAGACTACTCGTTCCCAGTTAAAGAAACAACAAATCCATTGTATAGACTTCTTCCCTCTCTCTCTCTCTCTCTTTCTCTCTCGCCCTCCCCCACTCTGTCTCCCCCTCTGTGTTTTATCTGTTGGTCAGTGTCGCGCTCCGTCTCTCCCCAATGTGTCTCCGTCTGCTGACCCAGACACCCGGGGCCAGCCCAGCGCCGGAGAAGTTGCCGGGTTGGATTAAAGTGCCAAGGTCCAGCACAGGGAGTGTTCAGAGGCCCCAGACTCAGACACACACACATCCAGACACGGGATCTCTCCAGACACACATCAGCTCACATGAGATGGCCCAGGGTGCTCACGATGCATTATAGAATCCGTCAGGAGGCTTAAGTGCGTCTCCTGATTTATATCCGCTGTGACACCAAAGACCTGATGCTGCATAGAGACGAGGGAGCGACTGGCTGATTGTATTAGATCTGACTGGCTGGCTGATTATTTGACTATGTGGCTGGTTGACTGACTGATTGATTGAGGGACACAAAGTGCCCGATCAAAGACGCGGAACAGAAATTATTACGGAAAAAGAGAAATAGCTAACAAGGAAGTTTAGCTTTTGTGTTAAGGTGAAAGGAAGTAGATGTTTCCCATCTACTTTCTTATGCACCATTACTGTGATTATCTTCATCAGAACGAGAGAGGGAGAGAAGGTACCATTTACGTACACCCGAGTGCATCCACTTTAGAGTCTAGACCCATCACAGTGCCCCTTATAAAAAAAAAAAGTCACATAAAAAAAACCTCTCCTCCACCATTCACGAGGAAAGTGATTGAATTCCTCATCTTACATTACCGCCGTTGCTCGTAGTAACGGCGGTCCCGTAATGAGCCCCTCTCTCCCTGTGTTTCTACCCAGTGTAGAGCCGGGCTGATTTACAGTGTTGTATTATTAATCAGTGTCTCTGTGTGAATTTGCAGCAATTGAAGCACTTATTCCACCGTGGCACCCACGCGGCACTACCCCTCCCCCGTGAGGCTCTGGGGGCTGGAGTAATGACTCTCTCCTAATGACTTAGAGCAGTCGACAGAAAGACACGTCGAGCACTTATTGGGGGCTTTAGCTGGCGGATACGAGGTTGGCAGGGGGGGGTACAGAGACACCCACTCACTCACACACAGACACACACAGACAGACAGACAGAAGGACAGACAGAGAGAAACAGACAGAAACACACACACACACACACACACACACACACACACACACACACACACACACACACACACACAGAAACACGCACGCACGCACGTGTGTGGGCGTCCTTGTTTCTGAACTCATTTTCCCCTCTGTTCCTGCTCTCCGTGTGAGAGGCCAAGTGTACCCCCCGTGTGGTTGTTTTCCTTTCCTCCCACTGGTCTGTCTCTCATCCCTCCCCCCTGAAACAAAGAAATTAAATCAAACGGTAATAATCTCCCTTGCTTTGGCAACCTTCCAAGCCTTCCACCAGAAAAAGGATTGCTCAAAATGCTTCCACAGAGATAATCGACGGCCCGGCTAAAATGACCACATTGGCTTTGTTATTAATTGCTGTGGCTTTGGTTTAAAGTATTAGGCAAAGCGGTGAAGAGCTTTTTGGAATTTGTATGGGATAAAGAATACAGCATAAGTTTGTCACAACATTTATTCAAAGTTTCTTTGGATTGAAGTAAATACATTTTTGCAGGGATGAAAAAAAGAAGGGTAAACCAACTGTCTTAAGGGTAAGATGGCTAGTAGCTACATGCTGATATTCACACACAAAAAATGGCACTCTTATTCAATAAATCCAGTGTGTTCCCTAGGATTGAGTCGTAGCAGCGGTACAAAAAAAGTACATGCAATACTTTTGTGCACAGGGAAAATTGCCGTCTAGTTTACATATCAGATGTCCCAAAATGTAAGTAAATACACTTTTAATGAACATAATAACAAACAATATAAATATTTTAAACAATTATTGAACATAATTGGAACATAATAATAAAACAAAATGCAATCTTTTAAACTTGAATAACAATAGATTATTATTAAATCTATCTCAAACAAAGCCTCAGTGGTGGGCCAGTTGGCATCCTGTCGGTGAGCATTTAATCTTTCGAGGGTTCTGAGAAAAAATCTCTAAAGCGCCCCAAAAGGGAAACTCTCTTTGGGGGGCCATTGATACTCAAGCGCATACAACTGGCCAGGTTTGTCTATGTATACTATCCGGTTTATCAGGTCAGTCTTCACCTGTAAACATAAAAATAACAAAACAGACGAGTGGATGTGGGACCCATGGGGGTGTGTTTCGAATTAATTCAATTAGTTATATTTTTTTCTCAAGTATCCTAACCTAATCATATCTATAAATATATTTTGAATTGATACATGCAATTCATGGCACCACATCCACAACTAATAACCACAGATGTCACAGATGTTTATCAAATCACAAACAAAAAAGCCTGTCTCCCCTCCCCAGCTGTGCTCTGGAGCCAGCTTCACTCTCATTTCAATGGCTTTGTATTTTCCGTAATTCACCCCTTTCTCCCCGCATCTCCCATCCCCTCAAATCGGGATTCAATTGACTCTTAATTGGATAATTAGGAGGTGTCCAGAGTCGAGGGAGGAGACACGCACACGCGCGTGCACGCACCAGCGCTGGCTGCAGAAGGATTTACTGTAGCTCCTGTCTCACGAACGCTCGCGACTGTGCAGTGTTACATTTCATTGTGTAGCGTCTTATCCTCGCTATCTTTGTTCTGTACGGGGAATGGGTTAACCGAGCAATTGTAAGTGCTTGGCACTTGTTTCCTATGAACATCTTTACTGTACCGACAGCGACAAATGTTATTTAATTGTACGTCGCTTTGGATAAAAGTGTCTGCTAAATGCCCTTAATGTAATTGTAATTGTTAAATGTTTTCAGAACATAATTTAATAATCAGACCATGGTCCTGGTCTTTAGAACTACGGGCAGGCACACAGTTTTTCCATAGGTTTCAATAGACAAACCCACTTGGTCCTATTACAAGTGGCTCATGTTGGGTTTTTCCACAGCTACTAATCACATACATTCAAGAATGTTGTTTCATTGAACCTAACTTCAAACGTTCACATAATTCCATGTGCTGCATGTCTGTGTGCTTTAAAAGGCATGTGTGCTGGCATGGTGTCATGGTTACGAAATCCTGTTTTTAACATTGTGTTTTCCACCTGCTTTTGGAAAATGACCACTCCCGAGGGTGTGGGTGTGTGTGTGTGTGTGTTGGGTGGGGTGTGGGCAGGGAGACGGGGGGGGGAGAGAGACACATGCAGAACATTCACAACAAAGAGGTTTTTGTCAGGACATGTGGGTTCATTAAAAGGTCAAACCGCAAGGAAAACGACCAAAGGATACTTTGGTCGCCATTAATAGCTTTTTATTTTATCCACGTGTTCTGTAGCTCTTTGGTCTAATGCTGTGGTTGGATGGATCCCCCCCCCCCCCCCCAGGGCTTCTCTACACACATTCTTGGTTTGATCTCCTGCATTTCTGGGCTCAGGGCCGTAGCGGCACAACAGTATTGCACCGCCACAGCTATTGTGTCATGAAGATCCTTGCTATGCTAGGACTCGATGATTTGCTGTGGTACGCATGCAAATACACAGTAGAATTGCTAACGCATTCATTTCAAGCCAAAGTATTTATGTTATTTGACCAAAATAAACTAAAGTTGGGAATTTTAAAAGCTTTATTTGGTAAGGCAACATGAAATACCATCTTTTTTCTCTTTGCATAGAGAGTGGTTGGGTGTTATGTAGCGAGGCACTCGCTAACACAGACGTTCTATATTTCCTGGCCTAAATACTCCCAGAGGGCAGTTGGTTAAAAGAGAATTATCCACACACACACACACACACACACACACACACACACACACACACACACACACACACACACACACACACACACACACACACACACACACACACACACACACACACACACACACCCCAGCAGACTGTGGGTGGGTTAAAGGTCAGACTAGCCCTAGACACTGAGCTCTTTCTTACTTGCTTGCTTTCATTCCTAGTGTAGCAAACATAATTAGTCATATTTCATTTTAAGTGAATGAGCATGGGGAAATAGATTCTTGACCCTTAAATGTGGGACGAATGAAAACGACGATGCAGAAAATATGCTGTTTGGTGTGTGTGTGTGTGTGTTTGTTTGTTTGTGCTGGAGAATGCGTATGTGTCATTACGCTGAAAATATGGCCTGAGTCAGCTCGAACGTAAACCCGCCCAGCGTTCTCTGAGGAACGGCATTCTTGAGCGAGTAGCGGTGGGAGGAGAAGATCTCCATAATGTCTTGTCTGACATTTGGAGATTTACACGTCTTGTGCTGCGCACTGGCTTCCTGTGACTCACTTCTCTATTCTCTCACTCCCACGCCTTTGAAGTTTCCTTCCTAGCCTATCATCTAATCCGGCTAAGACTGTTTTACTAGAACCGCAAAATATAGGCTGGTCCTTGACACGACTTATGACGAATGTTTTGTGGGTTGGCTTCAGAAGAAAAGGAAGACAGAAAGTTGAAGTCTGATGCTAGAGGATGTGCGGGAATGTTTCTCATGTTGGAAAACAACGATGTTCTCTGGATACCGTTCATTCAGTCCCACAGCATTCGCTCTTTGAACGTGTTATTTTCCTCAAAATGATTATAAAACACAAACTGTATAATCCCAAACTTTAACATAAACGTCTGGGTAAAATATGCAAGAATAGCTCCGGTCTTAAATTTAGAAAAGGAGCCACATTTCTCCTCCCCCCTCCCTCTCCCTACTCTCTGCACACACCGCCCATCCTCAAGGAGGGAGGCCTAACTGCTCCACCTAGATCTCTGTGGCCTTAAGGTTAGTCCTACGGGACTCAAAGGAGATAAGCTGGCTTCCGGTTTTGCAATGCTTCTGTTATCCGACGTGGCCGTGTTCCAATAAACAATATAAAAAAATGATTCGCTTAAAACTGTCGATTTTCCTTCAATCCGGTTTATTCTTCAATGAATGAGTAACAGTCCCCCTCCCTCTCCTCCCCCTGCCCAGACGGCCCTCCGAGCTACGGCTACGACGTGGAGCGCGCCGAGGAGCAGCGGCGATACCACGACATCCTGCCCTACATCGACGACTCGCCCTCCTCCTCGCCGCACCTCAGCTCCAAGAGCCGCAGCAGCCGGGACACGCTCTCCTCCGGCTCCCTGGAGTCCTCCAAGTCGGTGAGGGTCCTCCAGACAGGGGGTCACACCGCCGCCTGCTTTAGATAGGGGGTCCCACCACCACCTGCTTTAGATAGGGGGTCCCACCACCACCTGCTTTAGACAGGGGGTCACACCACCTCCTGCTTTAGACAGGGGGTCACACCACCTCCTGCTTTAGACAGGGGGTCACACCACCGCCTGCTTTAGACAGGGGGTCACACCACCTCCTGCTTTAGACAGGGGGTCACACCACCTCCTGCTTTAGACTGGGGTCACACCGCCGCCTGCTTTAGACTGGGGTCACACCGCCGCCTGCTTTAGACTGGGGTCACACCACCGCCTGCTTTAGACAGGGGGTCACACCACCTCCTGCTTTAGATGGGGGGTCACACCACCTCCTGCTTTAGATGGGGGGTCACACCACCTCCTGCTTTAGATAGGGGGTCACACCACCTCCTACTTTAGAAATAGTACACCACCTCCTGCTTTAGATAGTACACCGACTCCTGCTTTAGATAGGGGATTTCACCACCTCCTGCTTTAATTAGGCTAGTACACCACCTCCTGCTTTAGATCGTATACCAACTCAATCTTTAGATAGGATCGTACACCGACTTCTGCTTTAGATTGTACACCACCTCCATTTTGGAACCCCAATCCCAGCTGTTGATGGTGAGGGGCCGATGGTGGTCGTAGGGTCTGTTGAAGGTCCTAAAACCCATTATGTCTACACCCGCCATTTGTCCAACAGCTTTGTGCTGAGAATGTTTACATTCACTGGCATGGGAATCTTTACATTAGCTCCCCTGTCATTGTGGCTCCCTGCTTTATGCTACAACTATGCTCCGAGGGCATTCCCACATGATGGCAGATCTCAGCTTTGGCTTTGTTAAGCTGCATGCGAGCGGGGGAGTCTTCTCTCTGAGCTCCACCACAGGCACCACACACTCTGAGAAGTGGGCCTTTGAACTGGGATAAAACGTTCATTACATTTTGGATTTATTCCATTCATATTTTGTAGAAATGTCCACGACCTCAAATTGATCAATCATATAAAATAGTAATACTGGCTACAATAATAATAACAATATCTAGCATTTCACTGCGGAAACGGTTTCCATGGTTTCCGACATCTGGCGTTCCTCAACGGTTTCCATGGTGAGGGTGAACACATGCCACCTGCAGGCTGCCTTAAGCAGACATCAGCAACATCCGGCCTCCAGCCCCCCACCCATCACAAGCTCCAGTCCTCAGTGACACTGAGCTGCATTTATTAATTACGTCATATTTGTTTGAGGGAGGACCTATGAAGGTCCTCCCTCAATGAAACATTAGGCTAACTGCCTGAGATGCTCGCTTCCTCATGACTAAATAGGTGTCAACTCAATACATATAATGCCACAATGTGTGGCATAATATAATATGTGGCAGTATAACACACAATACTGGGATCTGACACACACACACACACACACACACACACACACACACACACACACACACACACACACACACACACACACACACACACACCCCCACAGCCGGATATGCTCTGTGGGAAATGACTGCCGTCTTTGAGTCGCCCTCAGTTCCTCCTTGACCCATCCTCCCCATCTCATCCTCATCGCGATGAGTCAGAGCCCCGAAGAGCACTGATTGGCTGAACGGCAGCCAATGTCAGCCACTGTGTGACGTCATCGACATGAGTCATCACCGCTGATGATGAGGAGGAGGACGATGATGTCATTTTCCCGAATGCTCAGCTTCTTCAGCTTTGCTCCGACAGATCCCCCCTCGCTCACACCCACACGGCCTCACTCGTGTTCTAATTAACGTGCAAATAAGCCGCACTGTGACCCACGTGATTGGCCGGTTATATCCGTCGCAAACGATCGTCTGACTGTGGATCTGTTACCACCGTGGGTTAAGACTGCTTGACCCAATTTCTTTATTATCAATCTCAAAATGTATCTGCCATTGGAACGTGTGGGCTTTTCCAAGCGCTCGTGCATAACGAGAAGGTACAAATAAATAGACAAAGAGAAGTCGCACCCCTTCTGTCTTCCCTCCTCTGCCGAGATGTTGGTCTGCGCTGCTCCTCCCCTGTGCTTTATCGCCCCGGCTGCAGCCCCTCTTCATTACCAGACGCTGAGAGACGGAGCCACCCCCAGGGCTCACATGCAGGGCTCACATGCAGCGCTCTTATGCAGCGCTTCTGCATATTTAATGATGGGGGGGGGGGGATGCCTTCACAAGGCAGCAGCTTTTTCCTTCAAAATAAAAGGGGGGGAGCCGAGATGCAGCATCATGACACGTCAACACGTTCCCCCCAGAATAGGGTTAGGGTCCCATCATTGATTTTCTGACATCACTCTGGTCCCGCCAGAGCTGCGTGGGTCAAAGGTTTAACAAGGGGATCACTGTTCTAACAACTGTTGTCCTCGTTTCTCTTAAAGGATGTACCCAGCGTAAGTCAGGCAGCATTATTTTGTGACTCATAAAACCTAAAAAAACTGGTTTTACGCCGATCTGACACCCACGAGTCGTCACCGGCAACCACACAGCGCCCCTGGGGTTGCCGTGCAAACATTTCCGCTGTTCAATTTCCTTGAACTTTTCCCACCACCTGTTTGCTTACCGGTACCTAGAAGTAGGCCTACTCTCATGCTATTGAAGTCGTGTGGCTTGCGAAACATTTAGACATCACTGAATCTCTGCCGTAACTTAGTCAGACTCGGACCGATCAGTGGATCTGAAAGCCACTGACGTCCAAGTAGCAATCGTACCCGATACTGTAGTTTTTAGCCTTTTTGTGTTATCAAAGTAACACTGCCAATAAACTATTTGTTCATAAAAATATGATTCTGCAGCAGTTTTCTCTACCAGCTCTGATTCAGGCCAGATTCAGATCTAGCACTATGAATTTAATTGCATTTATTCTTCCTCTTAATCTTTGTTCAGAAAATTCAGAAAACAATTATCGGAAGCTTGAAACTAGATATTCGGGTCAGCCCTGGCTTGGACATATTCTTGGCCGTACACACACAGTCAGCAGGCAGAGAGATCAGATGAGATCCGACGGGACTAGCGTTGAGCATCAGGGCCAGATCAGTGTTGATGGGATTCTCCTTCCTCAGGAGAGCAGTGTTTAGAGTGTTGCTCCGTGCTGTTTTGTTCAAGTCTCTTTCTGTGTGGAGCCTCCAGGCACTGTGCTTTGCCATCGCTCCAGCGGACTGAACACTGTTTGTATCGATCTCTTTGTGAACATAATCTTCCTTGTAGACACGGGAAGAAAAAAAGAAGGAATATCACATTTCCCTCGAATTGGATTACCACTGCTGTTACTGTAAGCAGCTCTGCATTGAGTTTAGGAGGACATGGTTTTAAGTGTGGTCAGAAATGCTCTATTTTTATGTGGGATGTACACAAATGACACCACAAACACACACACACACACACACACAGATGCACACACAGGCACCCATTTGGATGTGCATGTTCAGCAAACAGCTGAGAGTCCAGTATTTCAGGTTTTCACCGGTGTGATCTTAACACAGAGTGTCTCGTGAGTTGCAATGGCGATAAAAAAGTAATAGGCCGAGAGATGCAGGGGGGAGCCCTCGAGGTGAGAGGGAGGGAGGGAGGGAGCGATGGCCGGGGTCTTTAACACCATGAATAAACACTTTCCGTCTCCCTACCACAAGCCAATCACAGGGCTGCGCTTTATCTTTCATGTATTTTATTGCTCAGCCGTGGAGTACTACCACTACCAAGTGGGGAGGGGGGGGCTATATGTATTTATGCTATTATGCTATTGTACTATTTGTGTTTGTGTGTGTTTTTGTAAGGGTGAATTGTTTTGCCTAGTTGTCTCTAATTATTCCATTTCTATAGAGACCAAATCCGCCTTGCAACACAAACTGCCACAAAGCTTGTGTATATTGCAGTACAAGACAAAACTCGGGGTTAAATAAGGTTTCTCATATACAATTTTAACCACTCGAGCTCACACTGCTGGTCAGCTACATGGGCCGTTAACACAACGATGCATAAAACATGACGTCCATAGGCTGTTAATGTATTCAGAAACGTTCCTCTCTTACGTAAGACAAAGAGGCCGAGTTTGTGGTTTGCTCGAACGCCGTACTGTAGCTCTCCAGACGCTTATTCTTTTGTCTGGTTGGATCATCAATAATGGAAGCCAAAGGCAACTGATGCTAGTGTTTCGCTTCCGCTATATGGATTGACCTGCCTGGCTTAAAGCCGGCCAAACCAGTCCCCTCAGCTGGATAACCTGTTCGCAAACGCCAGCGTTAATGATTAATGGCCCGTCATTATGAAGTATTTCATCCTGAATACCATAGGGCATTTGAGGGGATGTTTTCTTATTATTACTTCACATTATTCTACGCATGAATAATGTATTGTCACTCTGCCAGCTTGTTTGGGTTTGAACTTGGAACAAATTGTTTCGGATTACCTTGATAGAGGGGAACTTTATGTATTCTTCTTGAGCTGGCCTTTTTGAGACGTACCAGCCATGCCATAATGTACACCATCCACTATATACCAGAGGTGTAGCAGTAGCTGCTTATCTTACCTTGAAGCTATATGTATGTTCCATTCCTGCTATAGCCTTTTCGGGGTCTATATAACGTATGGAATCGGGTTAATTAAGCTTCCTACTTAGATACGTGCGTGTGAAGCCACAGAAACCTTATCTAACATTGTCCAATGCGCACATCCATTAAAGTACCACACACACACACACATGCACATAGAGCTTACTCCCTTCTGGTTAGAGTCTTAAGCTGGAGAATTATTCATAAACTGCACAGCCTTTTGAGTTTTCCTCTCCCATGTCTGTCAGCAGTGCGCTCACTGTCCAGAAGGCAACGTTCGATTACACAGGAGATTTCCTAGACTTTTTTCCTGGAGGTATTTAGATGTGTACTTAGCCTCCCCCTTGTTTCCCGACTTCGACTTCTGCAAACTTGGCACGATGCTTTCACGCCTGAGGTTGGATACCTTCCCTCTTTCACTCTCTCGCAGTTTACACAATGCTATTTATATGTGCCCTATCAGATATTTATCGTGTGGGTAAATGCTGCGCTCTGCAAACGCTGCTTGTTTTGCACTACTTGGGAGTCCTTCATCTGTACTGTGTTGTTATTGTAGGGGCTTAAGAGAGTTTTAATGACGTCTGGTGTGTCATTGAACCTTTTGAAACGGAGGAAAACGCAGCCTCACCCTATTTGCAAAACCAAACCAAATCAAAATAAGTCAAGATGTACAGTATGACCAAATATGTGTTGACATACAACTTAAAATGATCAGCAAAATCTAAACGGATGTTGAGGATTCAATTTAACAATATTTTATACCACCCTTTAATCTCTCTCTCTCTCGCTCTCTCTCGCTCTCTCTCGCTCTCTCTCGCTCTCTCTCGCTCTCAGGCGGAATGTGACCTTGAGAAGGGCCTGGAGATGAGGAAATGGGTCCTGTCTGGTATCCTGGCCAGCGAGGAAACATACCTCAGTCACCTGGAGGCCCTCCTTCTGGTGAGACAACAGCCTGTTTTATCTCTTCTTCTTATTTATTCTATTAAGGCCATCAGTGGCCCTCTACGGTCACCACACCTCGGCTCCTGCTGGTTGGCTTCTCCTTGTGAACAGCTTTGTGGAATTACCAAATTGAATTCCTTACTTAATACCCCGTTTGAACTTTACTTCAATGTTATAAAAGTTACCTTTTCTTCCCTACCTCCGTAATAGATCCCCTGTCCTACCACTTCTCTTGCCCAGTATGTCCCCATACTCTGACCCCTGGTTCCATTGCCAAATCCCACACCAGTCCTTACTAGAAATAGGGAACAACAACATAAACTACTACATCAACTGCAGCACAACTACTGTTTATTGTTTATGAGTCATCGGCTTTCCCCACTCTTAAATTGGTATTTAAATGTCAGGTCTCTGTCCAACCACGCATTTCATTCGTCAATATTGTACCATGTCCCATAACACATAATTTCCTTATTATCACTGAGACCTTGTTAAGCCTGGAGGTCATTGTTCCCCTCATTAATACAACCCCCCCCCCCCCCCCCCCCTTCTAATTTATCTTCCTTTAACCTGCCTAACCCAGCGAGGATAGGTGTTAGACTTGATCATAAATGTTCTCCTATCTCGTCCCCACTCTCTCCGCAGATTTTTACGAGTCTGATTAAGTCGTTTGATTTAACACCGTATTGGAATGGGGCCAGTCACTCTAAGAGTCTCACACTTCACTTAGTGTTTTCGCTGGCTCGAGCTCTCACTAACTCGAAATTAATGGACGTTTTGTGTGTCTGACCACAAAGCTTTCCAAGGTTTTCAAAGCTCCCCTTCCGAGTCCTCTGATCCTATTAGATCCCTTGTTTATTTTAACTCTGAATCTTGTACCCTCGAGGATCAGAATGCATCATAATAATGCACAGTGGTGGGCCCTACCTCATCCATCAGGAGATGCAGAAGAGCCAACACATGCCTTGTTCATGTGTTCAAAGCATCACCAATAACAGTAAAAACTCCAGGTCCCTGTTTAATGTGACTCATTCAGTGGCCCCCTAAAAATCTCAGTTGTCATCACTGACAACCTTGCTGATTTAGTGTAACAGCTTTCCTAAAGGCTAACTAGCGTGAACAATTATGTTTTCATAAACAACAACTGTACGTTTTTGAACAATATTATAATGTCAAAACTTCAAAACAAACACATGATCTTGTGTATTTTAGGCCAGCCCTTTCTTTTTAAATGTGCAACTTGAACCAATCTTCAACACAAGTTAACCCCGAGCAACCCCACAGCACACAGAGGTAACCTCTTTGCTGCCTGTTCCCTCAGCCCATGAAGCCACTGAAGGCTGCGGCCACCACCTCCCAGCCAGTGCTGTCGGTGGCCCAGATCGAGACCATCTTCTTCAAAGTGCCTGAACTCTACGAAATCCACAAGGAGTTCTACGACAGCCTACTGCCCCGGGTTCAGCAGTGGAGCCACCACCAGAGGGTTGGGGACCTCTTTCAGAAACAGGTACGTGTGTGTGTGTGTGTGTGTGTGTGTGTGTGTGTGTGTGTGTGTGTGTGTGTGTGTGTGTGTGTGTGTGTGTGTGTGTGTGTGTGTGTGTGTGTGTGTGTGTGTGTGTGTGTGTGTGTGTGTGTGTGTGTGTGTTCTAGCCAGCCTGGCAGCCATGACATGAGTTATTTTCCTGGTGTTCCGCAAGGATACGTCCTTGGTCTCTTTTTGTTCCCGATCTACATCCATCCATTTGGCTGCATTGAGGTTGACATGGACAGCACAGAGGATTCCTATCTTGCTCCCTTGGTGACCAGGAGATATCATTTATCTTGGCGGCCCTCCTGTTAAATTTTCCCAGCCTACAACCTACCACCTCAAAAAAGACTTTTGGACACTGAATATACCTCCTCAGCGCCAGCTGCAGAGCCGTTATGCAATGCCTTTCATAATCTCCATGCAGTACTGCTGCAATGCAGTTTACATGGAAATAACCTTGTATGAAGTAGTAGCTCCAGTGAGCCAGTGAGAAAGCCCTGCATAGAACACTTTGACAAGTACATTGTTCGATTTTTGCTGCATTTAGCTTTCGGATGACAAATCTAACCCACCAAGATATTTATACTCATGTCCTCTCGTAGTCCACAGTAACGTAAAAAAAAACAGGTCCAGCCTGTAGTGTCTTTTCCCAGGTAGGTTTTTAAAACTAAAATCACGACGGTGAGACTCCTGGTAGTGAATGTAGGAAAAGAACACACCAGAGAAGGTACCTATTTTTATATTCTGCTCTTTTCTTGTTTCGCCAAGCTTGTTTCTTCTGAATTGGGACCAGAACAGTCCAGTTTGTTACTCTAGAGTTTTCCTTACAACATGAGCAGTTTCTATGGATCAATGATCTGCAGAACAGCAGAGGACTACAAGCCTCACAGTACTACACTACAGACAACAGTGAACATCCTCCCAAGCCGTCTTACCTCTATGGAGTCTGTAGCCAGGGATAACTTTTAACGTCTAACAGTAGCGGGGTCCCCCCCATCACCACGCTAAAAACCCAAAACCCTAAACCAGTCTCTGAAGGACAGGCTCGACAACCTCAAAAACGGAGAGTTCTGAAGGTGAATACTAAACATGAACGTGTGCTGATGCAACGGTTACTCTCTTCAACTCAACAAATAGGTTGACGTTGTCTCTTGGATCTCGAACGCTTTTGTCCCACTCTAACTTAATTGTGCCACGGTTCCCTGCTGGGGAGCAAGACAGCCGGGCTGCTAGGCGCACTCTGACTGGTAGTGTATCCTCAGCTGGGAGTGTGTGTGTATATATATATATATATATATATATATATATATATTCAGCCCAGGCAGCTTCAATTCCAACTGGTTTATTCCTCATCCCCACTATCATGCGGTCCTCGCTAGCTGCTATGGTAACCGCCTGCCTCCTGGGAGCGTCGCCACGCCAACAGTGTGTTGTTTCCTTAGTCGCCCACTGACGCTTGTTTCCATTGTTGTGTGTGTTTGTGTGTGTGTGGTTGTGTTTGTGTGTGTGTATGTGTGTGTTTATGTGCGTCTCAGTTATGTAAGACTCATATTATCTCTGCCGTCCTGGCTTCAGTTACTCTGCAATTATTTTCACAAATCAGATTTAATCTCAAATCCGGCTGAACAGGGCGTTTCTCTTTATTTCGCTTCATGTTTGTTTTTCGCACAATCATGTTGCTCGATCGTGAATCTGTAAGGCATGTAATTGGCTCATTTACAGCAAACACAAACTCGGCCAGACTTGGAAAAACAGTTAAAAAAAAAGTGTCTGTAAAGCTTTCAAATCAACACCGGGCAGACTGACCAATGTAGAAATAAAGCTTCTGCAAGCTTTGTTTACTTGTGGGTTTTCGGTCGAATGTCTCCGGAAAGAAACAGCATTTATTTTTTCAACTCTGCCTCGTCAGTTTTCGGTTTCCAGTCCAGACTCTGAACATAACATATCACAGTAGAACCGTTTGATCTGAGACGACCTCAATAAAGTCATTATTTTTAGTGAATGTGTGACCGCAATATCATTGGAGTTGTGTCTGGTGACCCTATAACGTCGTGTGACCTCCCCCGCTCTCTCTCGCCGTGTGCCAGGCCAGCCAGCTGGGGGTGTACCGCGCCTTCGTGGACAACTACGAGCTGGCCGTGGAGACCGCCGAGAAGTGCGGCCAGGCCAACACGCAGTTTGCTGAAATCTCTGAGGTGAGATGAAGGGTTACGTAACACTTGGGCCGCAGAGGAAGCTTTCACCTGAGTACTTGTTCCGTTTGGGGGGGGGGGGGTGCTCTATATATATTTTTTCAATCATTTGCAATCAAGGTTTGTCGGTTTATAATAATGTCCTGCACTTGTTAAGTGGTAGTCGCTATGGTTATGTAAGAACATGTAGATATTGATGAGATGGGCATCATAAGTGAAGCGTAGGACTACATTATTATTATTATTTTATTTTTTTTAAACCCCAAATCTAATACCTATTATAGTGCTATTTGAGGACTGATCTGAATGATGAGCAAATTCTTACTGCCGCTGGATACGATAGTATAATTGAACCAGGGCCTGTAGTTATCCTAGTAGAAGCTGCTGGGAAGCTGCTTTCCGGATATACCTGCAGAATTGTTGGCCTTGCACATTATTTGGATTGGATGTTCGCGTCTGAGAGAGGGTTGTGTTTCTTGGACACTTATGTATCAATAATACATATACATGAAATTTTTCTTTGAACATACCCAAAAGGCAGTATTCAATTTTGGGTCTTCTTTTACTGTTGATATAGTTTTATTTTAATATTCCACCTGATATGCTTAGAATAGAGCGCTGTTGTGGATTTAGTGGGCAAACGTTTCGTTTAATGGGCTAGAAGTAAAAGTTACAGGCACTCATTTAAAATTTGTGAATCCAAAACCTCATGAATTTACGGTTGGAAGACCTCATAGCCAGTCGTCAATCCCAAATCGAGATCATATCAAACCTCTATTACCATTCATTACATTATATTCCGTCATTTTTTTTTTTACGAGGATAATAAACATGCTTAACGCGGCCATGTATGCCTGATTTGAAACAGGGCATCCATCACACGCGGCGACCATGTTAATGAACTCCGAGTGGGACGCTGATGGCGGCGGAGAACAGCTGACGATAGCGCTATCCATCTGTACCCCGTACACGATCGTGGCCACAGCGAATCCATAATACCACCAGTCCTTTTTTTTTTTTACTACTGCCTTAATCACTCTGAACTCTGCTCTACTTACGTGCTCGTTAATTGACCGTTCGCCGCACACACGGGCACACGGGCACACGGTCTGTGGTGATGAGGTGTGTGCATACAAAATAGAGGCTTTCCAGCTCTCGCTCGCTGCGTTTCGGTCAGGGCTAGTTTTTAATGTCAAGTGTGCGCTTGCCAGCATGTGGTCCACAAGCCTGTGGGCTTGTGATCTGATCATACTTCGGCATAGTGATGGTCATATTCATGAGTATGAATATTGTCATTAATATATTAATGTATACATAAATGTATGCCTTTTGGTGCACGCGTGCACTTTTGGTGCCGTGCTCTACCAGAAGGGAATCGAACCCCCAACCCTAATAGGGTTAGTGTCTTGTTCTACCAGTAAGTAGCAAAGTCTTCCCTAACACAGTGTCGAGGGTGGACACAGCAGCGGGAATCAAACCCCGTAGTGCCTTGCTCTACCAGTTGAGCGAGATAGGGTCACTATCACCCTGTCATGGACCGTTTTTTAAGTGATGGTTTGAACTGAGGTGTGTTTTTCCCTGCGCGCTCCTCCTCCCATGATCCTCCACAGAACCTGAAGGTGAGGAGCAACAAAGAGTGCAAGGACCCGTCTGCCAAGAACTCCCTGGAGAGTAAGTTCCTCTATTCCCCATGATCTTCAAAATTATGATTTCAGGTGTGAATACTTTCCTTGAAAATGCATTCAATGCAATTTAAAGACCTAGATATAGGCTGCCATTATTTTTTATTTATCAGTGATTAATTGTTGTTATTTCATTGTTTCTCCAAAGCGTTGCTGTATAAGCCGGTGGATCGAGTCACACGCAGCACACTCGTCCTCCATGTGAGTATGACCAAGCACCATGACGTCATTCTCTCCATCCATTATGGTGATATCCGTTCATAGAGAGGCTCGTTGGATTGGCGCCCAGTCAACCCTCACCTCACCTCGCACAAATAACATCAGTTCAGATTTGATCCTCGTTTTGCTGTTTGATTTACCGCTTGTACCGCTTTGAAACCAAAGATTGTACAGGATACCATAATAGAACATACATGGTTTACTCTCGCCTAGTAATGTGGATATTCACTACAGATAGAAATAGTAGTGTGTGTGTGTGTGTGTGTGTGTGTGTGTGTGTGTGTGTGTGTGTGTGTGTGTGTGTGTGTGTGTGTGTGTGTGTGTGTGTGTGTGTGTGTGTGTGTGTGTGTGTGTGTGTGTGTGTGTTGTCTTCAGGACCTGCTGAAACACACGCCAGCCAGCCACCCGGACCACCCCCTGCTGCAGGACGCGCTGCGCATCTCCCAGAACTTCCTGTCCAGCATCAACGAGGAGAGCACCCCTCGGCGACAGTCCATGACCGTCAAGAAGGGAGAGGTGAGCGCCTCACTCATGTACTACTCATTCATTCATTCATTCATTCATCCATTCATCCATTCATTCGGCACTTCTACCCACTGCCATTAACTGGCACTACAGTCACAGGTCATTAAGGAACTGGGAGGGGTAAGGCATCTTGCTCAAGGATGCGTATACTGTATGTCATATGGCTTTGGACCTTGGGGATCGAACCTAGTACCCTTTGTCCTAGTATCTGCATTCTGGGAGTAAGAACCCGAGACACCTTAGCCACCCTAGCTTAGCCACTACGCTAACCTCCCCATGTGCTTTTTGTGTTTCATCGATTTCTCATCGTGTGCCCGCAGAATATTACCTTTTTTGTGACTCCGGCCACAAGGATTCTATAAACTGTGTTATTAACACTACATTCTTCCACAATGTCCTTGGTTTCACCTACACTTTGTGTCATTTCTACCGTGACACACGTACCTTAATCACCTCACTGGCCAACATGTGACCTTGAAGTCCCGACCAATGAAATGCCTCGGTGGCTGAGAGAAACCCATAGGGCTTTGGAACACGTGCCAAGGCCTTATATGGTCATGATAGAATCCCTGTAGCCCAGTCTTTTTGGGAGCTGCTCCGCTGTTTATGCTCTAATGGTGTACTGTGCGTCAGTCATCCCTTAGTCACACGCACACACACACACGCAGGCATGCACGCACACACAAGCGTACAGACACACACTCATTACGCACCCACACACACAGAAATATGTGCATGCTCACTCTTTCTCAGACACACTTTCCCTGAATGGATGCGTGTTGATTGATAGCATGCGGGACGGAACTGCACATAATGCTCTGTAATGTGCCACCGGTCTGCTCTGATTGGCAGATCCCTACTTAATTATTCATGAAGGGATAGATCATCATTAACCCCACATAGACATAATATATTCTCTCTGTGTCACCATTCCTTCTCTTGTGTTGCTTTCTTGTCTCTCACACGCGGTTTTCTCCTCATCGTGCACAGACACAAACACACTCTTACAGACAGACAGACAGACAGACAGACAGACAGACAGACAGACAGACAGACAGACAGACAGACAGACAGACAGACAGACAGACAGACAGACAGACAGACAGACAGACAGACAGACAGACAGACAGACAGTAACTGAGTTGATAATAGGGCAAAGCATCTGTTCTTATGGTTCTGGGTCTTCAAGTCTCATGTCTGCACACATAGAAAACAGAACGACCCTGCATGTACTGCATATGACAACCATGCATGTACTGCATATGACAACCATGCATGTACTGCATATGACAACCATGCATGTACTGCATATGACAACCATGCATGTACTGCATATGACGACCAAACATTTACTGCATATGACAACCATGCATGTACTGCCTATGACAACCTTGCATGTACTGCTTGTGTCCGTTCCTACTGTATTCAGCACAGGGCCTGCTATGCAGTGGGCCATGACTGCTGACAGAGCACAGATCCTCACGCTCACAAGCACACGGTCTATATATAGATTATATCGTTTTCTCCTCTTTTCTGTTCATGCCTTCGTGCACACACTCAGCCAAGGTTCTTTGAGCTGGTCAATATTTAATTGGTACTGTGTGTGTGTGTGTGTGTGTGTGTGTGTGTGTGTGTGTGTGTGTGTGTGTGTGTGTGTGTGTGTGTGTGTGTGTGTGTGTGTGTGTGTGTGTGTGTGTGTGTGTGTGTGTGTGTGTGTGTGTGTGTGCTGCTGTTACTGCTGGCGCTGTGCTTGTGTTCTGCTGTCTCATTGAGGATGTTTCTTTTCTCAATGGAGATGTGATCAGACCACAAACGTCCAAAGATGGACGTTTTGTCCGGGACTCCTCACTCATTGGTGTCAATGGGGCTGCCGGGTTAGTTTTTTCTGTTTGTTTGGAAGAGGGAGGAGGCGTTATTTTTGCAGAAAGGTGTGGGCTCGGCAAGGCGGCGAAGAGAGCGTCCAGGCAGAGCTAACCGCCATGACCCGCCCACCTACCAAGCGAACATCTTTTTACCATCTGGAACGAGACCGCTAACATTTGGGATTATTGCAGCACTTATTTTTATCTTATGTTATGTAAAGCATAACACTGTGTTGAGTATACTTACTTAGTTTCCACATGAAGAAAATGGTTAGCAATAGACATACACCAGGTTTATTTTGTTGTACAAAATACGTGATATTCATGCTTTCAGAATTTTTTTTTACATGTTCGTTCACCACAACACAATGTAAGATGAATTGAGATCGAGTAAATTACAGAGTGTAGCAATGACCATGATACACGCCCTCCAGGTGGATGCCACACTTCCCCTAGATGGCTTTTACTGGCTTCCCACATGCAGGGTCGTGATGTTGAAAGCCGGTTGATTGTGGAGTTTGCGACTCTGATACATGGAGATGGTGCTCCATGCTGACCTGTGGAATTCCTCCCTGCGCGTGTGTGGTGTTGGCTGGTTCAACCTGTGCACTTTAGTTGCTCAATGTACAACAGGCTAGGGCTTGCTTAAAGGATTGTTTCGGGTAATTGAGGATATTATCCAGTCTTGTTTATCACAGCCTTACCTGTAGAATCTTCTGTCTCTCCATGTGTGATTCAGTCATTTAGCAGACAGCTAATTAAAATACATGTCATTAAGGAGTAGGTAGGGCTCAAGGCATCTTGTTCACGAATGCCTACAGGCTGCAGACATTAGAGGTCGAATAGAGTTCCTGCAGCTAATGCTCTACCCTGCCCTCGAAACACTGCTTCTTTTGGTTCAAACCCCAAGTTTTTTTTGGTAATTCTTAATTATCAGGCGATGAATTAAACGGGGTAAGGGGCATAGCCCTTCCTGTTACTAATGATCACATTCGACCAAATGGGTTGATCATCATGGTCCCCTCAGAAATTAATATTGAACAAGCGTCAACTGATTTACGAGTGTCACATATTATATATGTGTATTATATATGGTGTTCGTTTGGGCTTAACTTGCTCAGCCTATGCAGCCCGTAGACGACAGAACTAACCAGAAAGGAGAGAAAGAATAGACTTCTGAATTTGGAGCAGTGTGTTAATGTCCCAGGAGGAACAGAAATACCATTTAAAGGAGGAAGTCTTTCTGGAGGTATTGGCAACGGAGTGTTTACACCGGATATTTTCATTTGAGATGACCGTGGTTATTGAAATGGCTTGATGGATCCAATGAAACCCGAGACATTGTTGTTCCGCTGAAAACAATGATTTTGTTCAATATATAATGTTAACATATCCTTGGCACTATTGAAAAAAGAACTTTGAATGGTTTTGTGTGGGGAGGGACGCTAGAGATTGAGCCCAAGGGAGCGTCAATAATTTACAAGCACGCAATTTAATAAAACATAAATTCACCCAAGAATGAATCTAAATAATTTCACTGCCTCTATGATACTTCGTTTTGGGTGATGCATTGTTGGCTTGTGGGAGGGAAGTCGAAATAAAGAGGCTTGGGGCTATGCTGTCAATCTCTGCAATTCAGAGGAGCTCAATGACTTAATGATAAACCTGTTTGCATCTCCTTGCCACGCGGCCTATTCCATAGCTTAACTGTCAGCCATGTGCTAGCCATTCGTTTTTTTGGGCTGCCAGCCAACTTCAGCACCAACAACTGAACGAAAGCATATATAAATGACCTTCATGATGGTCTGTCATTCAAACTTGCTATTAATGCCATAAGTATACAACGACAATCATTCCATGACTGCCCCCTTTTGGCCAAAGACTATACCACATGCTAAATTACACATTTACGTAATGTAAGCTTTCAAAGGTGCATTTTTGTATATTCTGCCATCAGTGATATACAATAATGCCCATAAAACCAATATTCTCCAATGTGTTTGCGGGACTGAATACCTTAACGGTGTGTTGATGAGCTCGTTGTCCGTGGCGTCTGTAGAACCGGCAGCTGCTGAAGGACGGCTTCATGGTGGAGCTGGTGGAGGGAGCCAGGAAGCTCCGGCACGTGTTCCTCTTCACAGACCTCCTGCTGTGCGCTAAGCTGAAGAAACAACTGGGAGGGTGAGGACATCGGGAAGCTCATGCCTCATACCATCATGTCATTTCTCCCAGTTGGGCCAGTTGTTTCTTTGTCTCCAGAAGGCGACAATAAGTGAATGCTGAACATGATATCAAAACCAATTGAGTTATGTTTTTTGTTAAATGTTTTGCCGTCGTCGACATTAGTATTCTTTCTCTATTTCTCTGCCTCTCGGCTTCCTTCGCTCATCGTTTTGTACGACTTTATTTATAATTTATCGAATGTATCAGTTGTCTCCCTCTACCCCCTCCCTGTTTTGCATAACTCACAGTAAAATACAGCAGTACACTGTCTCCCTCCCTCCCTCCCTCCCTCCCTCCCTCCCTCCCTCTCAAACAGCAAAAGTCATCAGTTTGACAGTAAATGATACATCCCTCTCTCTTGGAGGGACACACACACACACACGCACGCACACACACAGTTAAAATCAACAGTACGACAGTGAACGTTCAATCTCTCTATCTCTGTGTCACCCCCTCCCAACAGTAAGAGCCAGCAGTACGACAGTAAGTGGTACATCCCTCTGTCGGAGCTGAGCTTCCAGGGTCCCGAGGAGTCGGAGCCCCTCACCATCCCCCAGGTGCCCGACGAGGAGCTGGACGCCATGAAGGTGAAGATCTCCCACCTGCGCAGCGAGATCCAGCGGGAGAAGGTGGGTCACGTGAGACCGGTCACTCAATCAGACACAGAGACAACAGGCAGCACACAAACACAAACGGATGAACACGGAAACCATGGAGACGGCTTTTAAAGGATGATCCGGGGCAGATGGTCCTTAGAAAACAAACGGAAACAAAGTGAATCACTTCTTATCTTCATAACGTCCCCATACAGTATATTAGGTATCGTTCTAGGGTGTCTTTTTTCATTGAAATTAGATGTTATGGATCTTCAGATATGAAATGTAGCTAGATTATTTATCCTATATTAGTTGCAGGCTTTTTTCCAGTGTTCATGTCGCACACGCGCGCACAGGCACACAGGCACTCACTCACACTCTATCACTTACTCACTAACTCACTCTCCATCCAATCACTCTCACACACACACGCACACGCACACACACGCACACACAGTCTTATGCCCCTGCGGTGTGTGTGTGTTCAAAAGAGAGCCAACAAGGGTTCCAAGGTGATCGAGCGTCTGAGGAAGAAGCTGTCGGAGCAGGAGTCCATGCTGCTGCTGACCTCCCCAAGCATGGCTCTGAGGGCGCATAACCGGAGCGGCAAGGTCAGAGGGCACCCGCACACTTCCTGTCTGATTTGAATAGACCCACACACTTCCTGTTGATAATAGACCCACGTGTGTGTGTGTGTGTGTGTGTGTGTGTGTGTGTGTGTGTGTGTGTGTGTGTGTGTGTGTGTGTGTGTGTGTGTGTGTGTGTGTGTGTGTGTGTGTGTGTGTGTGTGTGTGTGTGTGTGTGTGAGTTTCACTGGTGGCTTAATCAAGGAGTCCATTTACTTCAGTTAACTGTGTTTTGCCTGTTCCAGAGTTACATATTCCTGATTTCGTCCGACTATGAACGTGCGGAATGGAAGGAGATGATCAAAGAACAACAGAAGAAATGTAAGATTTAAATTCATTGTTTGATTTATTTATTGCGTCGTGAGTCGTTTTCCTCCACGGATGAGGTCGTCGGATGGCTTTGTTGCTGAGAACAATAAAAAGTAACGGGGCATGAATTTTTCCAATAACTAAAAATATTATGCTGAGAGGAAAAACAATATGCAACCCGTATTATTTAATCCACAAAATTCTGCCACAGACTCTTTGTTTTATTTCGATCTCCTTCGAATCTCTCAAACAAACAGAGCTTTGGTGGAAATATACCACAATTAAGTCTCTGTATAATTTACAAAATAGTGGTTCTCTCTTCTTTGGAAAGATAAATGATTATTCTGATAAAATTGGATGATTGGGGTGCTTTCATTCATAATATATCATATCATTATTATAGTCTGCTGAAATCTGTGAACATTTGAAGGTCGTGCTTTCAATCACAATATTTCCTAGTATTAGTGTGTGACCGTATGGACGTTGTGTTGGTCCTTCCAGGTTTGAAGAGCTTCTCTTTGACCTCCCTGGAGCTTCAGATGCTGACCAACTCGTGTGTGAAGCTGCAGACTGTCCACAGCATACCACTCACAATCAACAAGGAAGGTGAGGACAGCATGCACACCTATATACAGTATATAAAGGTACCAGGGGGATCTATACAGTATATAAAGGTACCAAGGGTATCTATACAGTATATAAAGGTACCAAGGGTATCTATACAGTATATAAAGGTACCAAGGGGCTCTATACAGTATATAAAGGTACCAAGGGGATCTATACAGTATATAAAGGTACCAAGGGGATCTATACAGTATATAAAGGTACCAGGGGGATCTATACAGTATATAAAGGTACCAAGGGGCTCTATACAGTATATAAAGGTACCAGGGGGATCTATACAGTATATAAAGGTACCAGGAGGATCTATACAGTATAATAAAGGTACCGGGAGGATCTATACAGTATATAAAGGTACCGGGAGGATCTATACAGTATATAAAGGTACCAAGGGGATCTATACAGTATATAAAGGTACCAAGGGGATCTATACAGTACATAAAGGTACCAAGGGGATCTATACAGTATATAAAGGTACCAGGAGGATCTATACAGTATATAAAGGTACCAAGGGGCTCTATACAGTATATAAAGGTACCAGGAGGATCTATACAGTATATAAAGGTACCAAGGGGATCTATACAGTATATAAAGGTACCAAGGGGATCTATACAGTATATATAGGTACCGGGAGGATCTATACAGTATATAAAGGTACCGGGAGGATCTATACAGTATATAAAGGTACCAGGGGGATCTATACAGTATATAAAGGTACCAAGGGGATCTATACAGTATATAAAGGTACCAAGGGGATCTATACAGTATATATAGGTACCGGGAGGATCTATACAGTATATAAAGGTACCGGGAGGATCTATACAGTATATAAAGGTACCAAGGGGATCTATACAGTATATAAAGGTACCAGGGGGATCTATACAGTATATAAAGGTACCAGGGGGATCTATACAGTATATAAAGGTACCAAGGGGATCTATACAGTATATAAAGGTACCGGGAGGATCTATACAGTATATAAAGGTACCAGGGGGATCTATACAGTATATAAAGGTACCGGGAGGATCTATACAGTATATAAAGGTACCAGGGGGATCTATACAGTATATAAAGGTACCAGGGGGATCTATACAGTATATAAAGGTACCAGGGGGATCTATACAGTATATAAAGGTACCAAGGGGATCTATACAGTATATAAAGGTACCAAGGGGATCTATACAGTATATAAAGGTACCAGGGGGATCTATACAGTATATAAAGGTACCAAGGGGATCTATACAGTATATAAAGGTACCATGGGGCTCTATACAGTATATAAAGGTACCAGGAGGATCTATACAGTATATAAAGGTACCAAGGGGATCTATACAGTATATAAAGGTACCAAGGGGCTCTATATACAGGATCTATGTATGACGGTATATCACAGTACCAGGCGTTGTACCACAGTACCAGGTGGATCGATATACAGTATATAACAGTACCAGGGGGTATATCACAGCACAAGGTGGATCTACATACAGTACTTCGCAGTACAAGGTGGATCTACATACAGTGTATTAAAGTACCAGGTGGATCTATACACAGTATATAACAGCATCGGGTCCTTACATTTATGCATTGACTCCCAAACACTTTTCCTGGCCACAGCTTTGACAGTCGATGTCCCCATGGACATTGTCACAGAGGCTCTTACCCTCTGTTTCCCCTGACTGAGGGACCCTGCTCTACTTTGTTTGGGGGTAGTTGGCGCTGTGACTGTATAGATTGGATAGAAAAACCTATTTACACTGGCACACTTATCTACTGTCTACACATGGTTTAGCGCAGGATTGTTCATTATGAATTGTTAATTGCGACAGCGACTGCTTCTTCATCATACTCTGCTCTGACAATAGGCTTTCTTAATATTTCCCTCATTGTTTTGCGATTAGGTCGAGGATTAAAAGATTTAGAGATTAAATATTTTGGAATTTTGGGGACGATTTTATGAAAGCTTATGATGAGCTGTTTTTACTTTTTCTTATGTTTCAAGTCAAGTACATTTAAGATGTCCATTTCTTAATCACAGTTGCTCTGTGTGTGTGTGTGTGTGTGTGTGTGTGTGTGTGTGTGTGTGTGTGTGTGTGTGTGTGTGTGTGTGTGTGTGTGTGTGTGTGTGTGTGTGTGTGTGTGTGTGTGTGTGTGTGTGTGTGTGTGTCCAGAGGATGAGAGTCCTGGACTCCACGGCTTCCTGAATGTAATCGTCCACTCGGCCTCCGGCCTCAAACAGAGCCAGAGTGAGTCACCTGCCGACCTCATCATAGCAGCCAATAGATAAAGGGTCAACCGCAGTGTCAGATATATCAGTCTAGGAGTTTTACCTCATACAATGGGACTACCAAGGTCACCCAATTACAATTATTACTAATTAACTTATCCATGATGATCATGATAGAAACATCCTCTTGTAACTGCTGGTAAATGTGGCATTGTGCTATTCATTGTGTATATATTGTGTATATTATTTCTCTATCTTCTGACAAATGTACTTATTGTTATTCGTTGTGTACCGTATATTGTTTCTCTTTCTTCTGACAAATGTACTTATTGTCAGTTGCTTTGGATAAAAGCGTCTGCCAAAAACCCTAAGTGTAAAGTTGAATGTAAATGTAATTGTGTATCTCCTAGATCTCTACTGCACCTTGGAGGTGGATTCCTTTGGCTTCTTCCTCAACAAAGCAAAGACCAGAGTGTACCGCTACACCACCGAGCCCAAATGGAACGAGGTGAGGCGTCCTGTCGTCCACAAGCTCAGACTAGGATACGCTTTTAAATTCTTTTAAAGTTTTTAAGTTTTCTTTAAATATAAATCGACGTCACCCTCTTACAAAGTGTTTACTTTAATCTCTGCGGTAACAAGCTGGTCTTTTTCCAGGAGTTTGAGATAGATCTGGAGGGCTCGCAGACCCTGAGGTTGCTGTGCTACGAGAAGAGTTACAACAAGACGAGGCAGAACAAAGACGACTGGGACAGTGCCGACCACATCATCGGGAAAGGACAGATCGCGGTATGGCATAACATCACCTCTCTCTCTGTCTGTCTGTCTGTCTGTCTGTCTGTCTGTCTGTCTGTCTGTCTGTCTGTCTGTCTGTCTGTGTCTGTTTGTCTCTCTCTGTCTGTCTGTTTGTCTCTCTCTCTGTCTGTCTGTCTCTCTGTGTCTGTTTGTCTCTCTCTCTGTCTGTCTGTCTCTCTCTCTGTGTCTGTTTGTCTCTCTCTCTGTCTGTCTCTCTCTCTGTTCGTCTCTCTCTCTGTCTGTTCGTCTCTCTCTCTCTCTCTCTCTCTCTCTCTCTCTCTCTGTTCGTCTCTCTCTGTCTCTCTCTCTCTCTCTCTCTCTGTTAGTCTCTCTCTGTCTCTCTCTCGCTCTGTCTCTGTCTGTTTGTCTGTGTCCGTTTGTCTCTCTCTCTCTCTCTCTCTCTCTCTCTCTCTCTCTCTCTCTCTCTCTCTCTCTCTCTCTCTCTCTCTCTCTCTCTCTCTCTCTCTCTCTCTCTCTCTCTCTCTCTCTCTCTCTCTCTCTCTGTTTGTCTCTCGCTCTGTCTCTCTCTCTGTTTGTCTCTCGCTCTGTCTCTCTCTCTGTCTGTCTCTCTTTTGGTCTCTCTCTGGCCCAACGCCACCATGAGTCATAATGTCTGATATGCTGTTATGTCACTTAGCATGCGATCCAGATTATGATTTAAAGGGGTTGATGTAGTGTGTGTGTGTGTGTGTGTGTGTGTGTGTGTGTGTGTGTGTGTGTGTGTGTGTGTGTGTGTGATAAGGCTTTCAGCTGAATTGATGAATTAGCCGGAGGGATGTGAATCGGATTATACTGTTACATGTCGGTCGTGCTGTCTTTAGGTTGAAGGCTATAAACCGCAACAAACGGACATATTGTTAGTATTATATAGTAAAGTAGGCCTTTACCATGGGCTGTTTCTAGTTATTTCCTTTTAATTTATACAGTTTGTTTCTCAGTGGAATACAAAGACTGAAAAAGACAGAATTGATGAACGGTCATTGCATCTTAATATAGTTTGCACAATCTGTCTGCACATGGTGTTCATTCATATCTATCACCTTCTTAACCCCAACCCTTACCTGGCTTGAGTCCTAGATTTAAGAAAAGGAATAATTATCATGATAATAATAAACACATTAATATCAAAATATTGTGGCGACAACAATTCTTTATTTTATATTTAATACATTTATTAATAGGTTTTCTTATTTTACCACTTGCACAGTTGTCCCTCTCAAGCATTGTAACTGAATTATCTTCTTTTCTCTTTGTATTGCGGTTGTGTTTCTCCCAGCTTGACCCCCAGTCCCTGCAAGGCAAGGACTGGCAACGGACGGTCATTCCCATGAATGGGGTGAGTCTACACCACACCACGCTGACCTGTCCGAAGTACCTGTACTTATCTCTCATATGGTAGGATTACCATAAGCACCTAACAAACGTCCCATCTATAGTCCGACACTACGGCAGGTCTTTAGCATGTGCCATCCGTTGCACGCCTGTTCATCCCTGGATAGGGCTAAACCCGGCTCTGTGTTACTCCTCAACGTGCCATTCTCTTGGTTTCTGGGAGTTTTTCTGTGACTAATAATTGGCTAAGGGTCCCAAGTCAAGCCTTCCGCTGCAAGTCTTTCGGCCTCAAGTCCTACGAGGCTATTCCAAGTCAAGTCTTTCTGACTTTGCTTAAGTACTGGCGTTCAGCCTCAGTGTTTGCTATAGTAACATTTGAGATTTTGATGTGGGGTAGTATCGTTTTTTTTTTGAGTTACAAAGATATTTGTATTAGACATTCAACAGATATCCTTCAGCTATATTGAAGCAATCTAAAGCAGGAAGAGATAGAGACACTCTGCAGTGAAAGTCCTGGTGGGTCTAGCGGTGTTTACCGATGGGCTGCCGAGATGACAGCTCTATACTGGGTCAAACTAGTCTCCAGAGAGAAGAGTCTCAAGGGTTCAATTCTCAGATAAGGCTCACAACTGGAGCGTTTCCCAGTTTTTGTGTCACGAGGTCCAAGTTTCAATCTCTGCCCAATAATGAGAGAATAATGAGAACCACTTCCAGTGACGCTTGGACTAACTTTGCTGTAGCTAGAGAGCCAGATGTTGGAACACAATAATAGTATAAAATGTATCAAATATACATTATGTACAAAATGATGTCCTCTGCCCTGTCGTTTACCCTCACACCTTTACCATTGACATATTGGATGAAAATCTACTAGCGTTACCAAGAATTACATAGAGGAGCAATTTTTGTGTTTTTATTTCATTGTAGGACCACCCATTCACATTCAAGTGTTATATATGCCCTTGCATTTGGCGACCCCCAGTGGCGACAGAGTGAACACCAGCTTCCACAGCAGCAACATGTTGGGTCAATGAGTCCAATCAGTGGAAAACAAATAGCTCACCCCTACAATTGATTTAAAACTCTCAGGATTTCCTTAAGAACCTTAAAAAGCTGCGGTGGGTGTCGTGTTTTCATCTGTCCGTCTCTCTCTCTCAGATCGAGGTCAAGCTATCCATGAAGTTCACCAGCCGGGAGTTCAGTCTGAAGCGCATGCCTTCACGGAGACCCATGGGCGTGTTTGGAGTCAAGATCTCCACGGTGACCAAGTGAGTCTGGAAACCGTTCCCCTGCTGTCGGTGGCAAATGCAAATTGATCCAACATGTGTGTCGGATATTGCTCCTGCATCCCATGACCTATATATTCCGGTGTGCGTCCAGACGGGAGCGCTCCAAGGTGCCCTACATAGTCCGTCAGTGCCTGGAGGAGATCGAGAGGAGGGGCATGGAGGAGGTGGGCATCTACAGGGTGTCCGGCGTGGCCACTGACATCCAGAATCTGAAGGCCGCCTTCGACACTAGTGAGTCTGACGCCTTGTTTTTGTGCCCTTTCATCGACAGACACGTTAAGGGAACACACACACACACACACACACACACACACACACACACACACACACACACACACACACACACACACACACACACACACACACACACCAACTGTGATTAAGAGATGGACAGCGTAAATGCCCTTGACTTGAAACATTAGAAAAACGGCTCATCGTAAGAATGGACAGCCCAGTAAAAGGAGATTAGCTTCCCCTCCCGACCACCTTTTTTTAACATGACCCGTTTTGCTAACAACAGACCACAAAGACGTGTCGGTGATGATGAGTGAGATGGACGTCAACGCCATCGCCGGGACGCTGAAGCTCTACTTCAGGGAGCTGCCCGAGCCCCTCTTCACTGACGACCTCTATCCAAACTTTGCGGGAGGCATCAGTAAGTCCCGGGACGTTGTATTGGTCACGATGGTGAAGAAACCATTGCTTCTAGAAATCAATGAGTGGATCAACATTTTGCAAACGGTTGATGAACCGTTTCAGGGCATTTGTCTGTTTTTATCGACTGCAAGAGAAAGAAAGCTAATTTCAGACGTCGCTTCGGGCTGCAAAAACCACAGGCGGATAAATGTGAAAAAGCTGTTTTTCGTGTATATTCGTAATGGATCTGTAATAATAATAATAATACATTTAATTTCCTGTAGGGAGAGATGTCATAGGATTCAAAATCAAGAATTCAACTAAAAACGTAATACATGCGTTTACTTGATTGCCCCACTACATACTACTGTTCAATAGAATATACATTCACGGTGGCAAGAGGGAGGCACTAACCGAAGAGAGAATAATTGCGCCTCTCCCCAATATTTATATCGGCCACTGCTTTGACAAATTCTCTGTAAAAAAAGAAAAACAATATTCTTGTTCTTCACTGGGGATTGTTGAAAACGGCTCACAGGAAGTAAGCGATAGAAAATTTGAATGGTTAGTAGGAGGGATTAGAGTGGACCATCCAATCACAGCATCCGCCCCTAGACTAACGGTGTTCTAGTGTTATGCGTTGGTCAACCCGCCCTTGTGTCTCCCTGCAGCCCTGTCTGATAGTGTTGCCAAAGAGAGCTGCATGCTCAACCTTCTGCTATCGCTACCTGAGCCCAACCTGGTAACCTTCCTCTTCCTGCTGGACCACCTCAAGAGGTACGACTGCCTTTTCCCCCTCATTTCCAATGCAGTCTCTCTCTAAATAGGTGTGACTGTGCGTACCAACGGTTGATGTTTACCCACAGGGTGGCAGAGAAGGAGTGCGTGAACAAGATGTCCCTCCACAACCTGGCCACAGTGTTCGGGCCCACCCTGTTGAGGCCGTCTGAGAAGGACAGCAAGATCCCCACCAACCCCACTCAGCCAATCAGCATGGGGGACAGCTGGTCCCTGGAAGTGATGTCACAGGTGAGACCAGTGTAGTTTCTAGTCTCTTCTAAGGGGCTGATGCTGTTTTAATGGGCCATGGTCTCAAATGTTTCATGGGTTGCATGAACCTTATCAAATATTAATGTTTGCATATGAGAAAATCATTGTTGACCAATCTTGGATTACTGGTTCTGCAATTGAGTTTATGTTCTACCTGTCTGTGTTTCTTCAGGTCCAAGTGCTGCTCTACTTTCTCCAACTAGAAACCATCCCCACACCGGACAGTAAACGGCAGAGCATCTTATTCTCCACCGAAGTGTAGGGCCAAACTGTCTCCTGTCTCCGATATTTCCGAGTATGAAGGAGTGAAAAACGGACAGACGTTTGGCTCAAACTGAGCCTCTTATAGTATATATATATATATATATATATATGCATATATATATATATGTGGGTGTGTGTTGTTTTAGTAAAGTATGTTTTTTAAATTGCAAGACTAGATTATGCGATCAGATCTTGTTGCTCCACAAGCAATGGGGGTGGGGGTTGGGGGGTGTGTGTGGGGAGGGGTCGCAACCACAAGAGGGCACCATTGGGCCAGGAGAGTCTCCCTTTCTGTCCCCCTCTCCCCCCCCACCAACCCATACCCTCAGCTTAGGTCCTCCTCCTGAGAAACTCTCAGTACTGTACATCACAGCCAATACTTAGTTTGACACTCTGTACCTCCAGTGAAGACGTTTGGATCTGCCTTTTCCCCCACCTCGCTAGCGTACGTCTCTCTTCGTCGCCTCCGCTATTGACCTTTACTGCATGTACACTGGTGTGCCCGATGCATTCACAATTTGCTCATTCCAAACAAAACATCGTTCCTGAGTAGGTTATGCCTCTCTATCCATTTTTTGTTGGAGACCTTATGGTCCCTACCGCAAAAGCTTTAATGCAATGTACACAAGTGCATCTGCATTCCTAATTTGACACGTGAGTAAGTTTATTTATGGGAACCAACCACAGAGTTATACCAAGGAGTCTGATCTTCGTCTTCATCGCAAAGAGCCTTGATTCTGTATTGACAAGTCGCTGGTTCAGGCTTTTTGCAGGTGCTCGCACTGTTCTCTCATTGTTGTCAATGAGAAAGCGGCGATGAGATGGACCTGTGCTACCTGTGGAAGTCCTTATCTGTCCATTACAGGGGTAGGGGAATGAGTCGGAACATAATGATTTTTTAATACAGTAGAATCAGACAGCCTTTTCCTTGTATATTTGGATACTGTAGAATCTGCCTTTTCAATGTATATTTTAGTTAGATGATCATCAAATTGAGTGTTCAAATTTGTATTAATGTCTAAAAGTTATGTATGATTGAGAAGTTCCTGATGAGCTCATATTTTGTATAATTTTTTTTATATTTTGGACAATATTCTATGTTTTAATAATACATTATTTAAAAGCACCACTGGAATCCAAACTTTTGAAATATAAAAATGTTTACAGTGTAAGCAAACAAAGAACAGAGGATTTAGGACTTGAATAACAAATTGATGAAGCAATACAACAAAACAATATAAACACATGACGAACAAAATGCATTAGACCACCTGCAATAACTCCAAACAGAAATGGCAACTCTATCCTCTCCTTTGTTTTGATTTTTTATCGAGTACGACTTGTCCGAGTATTCCCATCACCATGCAGGATTAAGCCTTGTTCTTATAGAAACAAATTTAGCTGTTCATCCTAGAAATAAAGTTTAATTAACATAACATGACAACCCCCCCCTACACACACACACGCTTTGTTTTATATCGTTCTGCTGTTGTGATGATGATAAAATCTCTTTAGCTGCTGGGTCAGAAGTAAGCAAGCAGCGCGTTTTCTTTCCAGAGAGTATCATCCATGCAAGCATGACATCATATCTTGACATCATAATGCAGACACTCACACACACAAACGAACACAACCTTAGATCATTGTTTTGTTATTATATACGTGTCCACACAAGTGCACTCCTGCAATTATGGAACTACTGTTTTTTACTTGTGGCCTGAACGCTTAGCAGTTATGTTCATGAAAAGACCATATCTATCTATTCTTGAAGTGATGTATTTTTTTGGTTTATGGTTGCATGTGCCCTTTAATTGGTTTCTCACTCTGCCTAAAGTTCACTAACTCATGGTCCAAGGTGAGCTCTTTAAACATTGTGCTCACCAGATATTACTGTACCTTGAAATTAACATGCAGGCATGTTTCGTTTGTGAAGATTTTGATTAATCTTTTTTTCTTTTTTTTCTGAAGAGGACTTGACAACATAGACCTATGTTCTACTAATAGCTTTAGATGATCTAGTGACTTAATGAGGAACTGGTTTACACTCTGCAGTATGCCCTGCAATGGCCCATTTGACGTGATCAATATTATGTTCAGCTGATTATTATAACTTGTTTTCGTCGTGCAAAATTCCACTCTGCAAGGGAATGATTGATAGTGACCAAGCATAGGCTATTATATATAGCTGTGTGTGTGTGTGTGTGTGTGTGTGTGTGTGTGTGTGTGTGTGTGTGTGTGTGTGTGTGTGTGTGTGTGTGTGTGTGTGTGTGTGTGTGTGTGTGTGTGTGTGTGTGTGTGTGTGTGTACATGGCGTATGTGTCTGTGCGTTGCCGATAGGTGTGTCCACAGGAAGGAGGAATTAATGCTATACATGAGTAATAAATAAATGCTGTATCATTTGGTGGAGGTCGAGAAATCGTTACTTTGATAAACGTATCAACCAATATAAGTCTTAACACTTTCACAAATTGTCAGTTGCTTAAACCCTTTTTTTTGTGGATGAAACTATAACAAAGGAGCTTATCAGCCCAAAGGGATTGAAAGTTGTATCATATTATTACTGACTCTTTATTACTTATCTTAGGTTAGCCATAACCTGGTCAAATCCAATATTTTCAATGTTACAATAATTTCTGAACTTTTCTTATTTATTGCCTCGTATGGCCGCGGCCTTACGTAAACTTCATCCACTCGAATTAAATAACCTGGTCAAGGTTGCTCTCATAGCGCCTCCCGAATCATATGGCAACAACACACGCTCTGATGAAGCCTCCGAGCCTTATTCTTTAAACGTCGTTATTCTGTTTTATTTGGGATGAAACTGTTAATTAATTTCGCATTTTCGAAAAACGTAGCTACTCTCTCCACACAGAAACATTGACTGTCATAAAGGCTCCCGCTAGCGTTCACTGTCTGCTGTGGCTCAGAGCTGCCCCGCTGTGTACCGGTGATGGGGGGGGGGAATGGTATTCCGTCTGTCATATTTCTGGCAGCAAAGAGCGGTAGTCGTTTGTTGACTAGATACCAAGCGACAGTATAGCGAAGAGAAGTGATGCTTTGAAAGAGTGGCACCGCACCAGCGCCCTGAGTGGGCGGGGATACCATGCCTTTGTGGTGGACACCCGTATTTCCGTTTTTTTGTTGCGTATGAGTGACTTGTATAGGAATTTATATTCTGGTATGGTCTGAACTCGTAAACTGTGTTTGTGCTGCTTATCTTCCTAATGGGACTATAATGCTGTAGATTAGGACCTAAGCATTGCATTTTTTTTCTACACTAATTCAACAGGATATCTTGCCCAAGGCCTTGTCTCATCACCTTATATAAACATGATCTGTGTCTTTATTTTTGTCCAAATTATGTATCAAGGGGGATTTATATTTGATTGTTTATATATAAAATAACTCATAGTACGCATTTAAATTAAAACTAGAACTTCAGTCTTGTACGGTACAACTTTGAGACAACAGATTCCTCTGCCACTGTATGTGAAGGAGACATATTGTCTCACTTCTGCTTATAATTTTTTATTTGTAAACAGTTCTATCGTATTTATTGTATTTAGATGGCAGAAACGTGTACATGCTTTAACCACTTGTATTCAGCCATGACTGAGCTTGCGCCTTCAGTCTATTAATTTATTGTGTTCAACTGACTAGCCACTGTGACTTCTGGGCTCACTGGTTTAGATAACCGGCTAACATGGAGGAGGTTGTCGAGTCAATTAAATCACATTTCCTTGAGCTTTTCACTCCTCAAAACTCTTAACTTATCCTGGGAAGTTTTCTTGTAGAATATGTATGATACAAAAAAAATGTAATTTGGATGGGACATTTTTTATTTATTGTGGCTCCTGATTAAGTTTTAATCAATTGATGGAAGGTTGATCCTTGCTTGTATAGTTGTAGTTTCTTTTAAGTAGCCATCTGTCATTATCTGCTAAGGGAGGGGCAACTTTTACGTACTCTCAAATAAAATAGGGTTACTCTCAAATCAACCCATATTTTTGTCTGTTGAAGTGTAATTGCATGTGTCCTCCATACATCACCCCTGTACATGAAAAGTCAATATGCCGACATAATTTGAAAATAAGCAAACATATGGAATATAGCCCTCTATATAAAGCTACCATTTGAGTGTGGAACTGTGTATGGAACAAATTAATTTAATGTAAAAATAAAAATATCATCACATCAATTCATACCCATATCACGCGTCTCTTGAACATCTTGCATACGCTACATGACGCCAATCTCCCTTTGTCTGCCATGTAAACGTGGGTTCACTCCCGCTAATGAATAAAAGGCCTGTCCTTCTTTTGTTCATGATACAATTTGAGATATAAATGATGATGGGATTTGTTTACTAGAACAGAGTCTTTTTTATTTTTTAAAAATGTCCTGTTACTGTTCCAGCATCAGTGCTCCTGTTGTAGAACTGTAAACAAATTATGTATTCTGAGAGCATCCATGTTTGGTAGGCATTTGAAGTCTACGTTTGTACACGAAAATGTTAAATAAAGATTTCCTGTATTTATGAAAAACCTTTTTATGAGTTTATTTCAATCAAAACTATTCAAATCTAACAATAAAATCTTCAATAATATATTGGGGGGGAAAAAAGAAATGTATGCAGAGAGATAAATCTACAAAAAACTGATGAGGAAGTCGGCTGAGCCATGCAATTTGTGCCAAACGGAAGCGTAATAAAAGTGAACACAGACATCACATCTAAATTATATTCCAGTAAAAACAAGTGATAACAATGATGGACACCCCCTCCATATTTGCATGAAATGTTTCAGGCCTTCTGCCCTCTCCAATCAGCTTGAACAATAACTGTAACCCGGTCAAAACGATGGATGGATTGTGTGATTTATTTTGACCCCTGATTCACGTAGAAATACATTGACGGACCTGACGGCGGACTTCTGCAAAGGTCCACGTCCAATCTGAGACCCTTCTCTATTTGTTATGGCTAATGAGTGACCTTGAATCCAGGCAGTCATACATATTCATGATGAGTTTCTGTCATTGATGTCGAACAATAACGCAATTATCTGCACTTTGTTTTATAAAATAAAGATATTCACAAGTTCCCCCACCTGGAACCTGCCTCAGCATCTCTACAGTGACCCCCGGTGGGGAGTCACTCACCTAGGAAACCCTAGCCACTAAATCAGCTGTGCAATTAGGATTTGGCATCCTCTCTGTCTGGGGGCCAGCCCTTAAGGACGCAGCTACCAAGTTGGACAGCAGATCAGGTATGTCTATTTTTTGGAGCGGGCGAGCCTATGCTGTGTGTGAAGTCATGTAACCCTGCAGCTAAAGCGGTGACTCGTCATCGTGTGGATCAGGGTTAGTTATCAGACATGAGGCAATGCTAAAAGCTTGCTAGCTGACGTAGCCCGCCACCAGCGTGACCTTCAAACAAAACAAAATAAACACAGTATGTCATCGTTTAAAGTCCAAAGAATCCATTCCGACCCCATTGGCTTGATATATGTTTTATTATTATTTTTACAAAAAAATAAGTTTTCATGAGCGTCAACTACTTAATAGTAGTCTGGTACAACTCTGCCAAACAACAACAACTCAGCACATTAACACATTCGTTTTCAAAGATTTTCTCTATGCTACTTCTCTGCTATGTTCACAGATACAATTCTACACACAAGCATGCTTTCTCTCTATCGATCTTTCTCTCTCTATTTTTCCTAACTCAACCATATACTTGTCTGTGGCACCAAAAAGGGCACCAACAGGTATGGTCTGGTCTGTTTCCAATCACCGAAACATAATTATTATGTAGGCCTATCTATTTTCAGTCCTAGTCAAAGTGTACACAAAACGGACACAAAATGTTCTGCCAGAATATAGAGACTAGTAGGCCTAGGCCTACCACAATTAGGTCCAACCGCATTATGTTTTGTTACGGTTCGACTGTTCTTTCTCTGTCTTTCCTCTGTAAAAAGTATTGTATAAAAAAAAAATATTGAAAAGTACCTTGAGCTACATTCTTATGTTTGAAATTTGCTACATAAATAAAGCGGACAGTTTAAATATATAGTTTCTGGAAGTTTTGGTTGCGAAGAGTAGGAGGCAGTACATGGACATTGTTGTATGGACTTGAGGAGCCCCAATCAACACAAGTATTTAAAGACTGAACTTGAGAAGGGGCTTAAAAATAATCAACATTTTCAATTTCCTGGTAGTGGTGTGACTGATCTGCAGCGAGAGACATAGTAAACGATGCCACGACATCCTCGTTCTAGTGCAGGGTTTCTCAAACCATGGGGCAGGGGGCCCTGGTGCTCTGGCTACTGAGCCAGGCCCCAAAATAAAGTAATATTATTGACTGTTCAAACCTGCCCCTCAAATTTCAGATTACTCTGAAAACGGAATGGAAACGCACACCTACTTATTTAGGTCAATGTTAATGTTGGTATCCTACTTAAAGTCCTGTAAGTATTGGCTAACTATTTATTTGTAAAGTACAGCAGGGGGGAAATTACATGGTAATACTTTACAATAAGGGTATTTTAATTAAGCTTTAATTGACAATAGTTAATTCAGTAATAAGAAAGGCACGGCGCCAGGATTCCAGTTATGGTTTGGGTTACCCTCCTATTCGGTGTTTTAATCCGGTTGATACTGGGAAAAGACGTGTTCAACTGTACAGGATGTCATTGCAGTGTTATCAGAGCTTGTCTGGCACTGTCTGCTGAACTTTTGCAGAAACATCAACAAAGACAAAAAAAGTATTTTTTTTCAATTAGAAAATGAATATTTAGGCTATTTAATCACAAATTATGAGATTGTTTGCCGATTTTTAATAATTCTTGCCAAAAATGTAAATATATTAAACTTTTTTTTTGAAGAACAAAACTTTTGGGTGGGCCTGTTGAACAGTGGGTGGTCCTAGGTCCACCCATAACGCCGTAACTGTGGTTTATTCCATACTTATTATCTGTATGGAATAGTTCACACTGTTAACTGGTCATCATAGCGAATTATAAAACGGACAGTTCCGGTACCTTATATCAATTGAGGAACTACATAACTTGGCGGAAGAAGAAGTTTTCAATAAATTATAAAATTGTATATTGCTCTGTGACTATTTTGTGAAATCGAACTAGGTAGAATAAAGGTACCGTTTTAGTAACCGTCTTATAAAAGCATAGAAGTGAATTGAAAATATTGAATTGTAATAAGGGTCAGGGGGGTAGTAATGGGCTACCCTCTAGCCCCCTCCTTCCAGCTTGGACTGATCTGCCAGATCGCCCTTCTGCCAGATGGTCACCAGGAAAGGGAAGCACTTCAACATCCCCTCCCTAGAGAGGGGTTTCCGGGGGAACACCTGGACGCAGAAATCCGACCCCACTCCCTGGGACTCCCTGGGCGTAGATTGGTAGACCGACGTGACGTCATAGCGGAGGCCACAGTCGTCGGGGAGCATGGTCGGACCTTCGTGTGCGTTCAGTGTCCCCTCGACAGGCCCAATCCCATTCACCGTCAGGTCCACGTGCGTGACCACATATTGATCCACGGGCATGAGCACAAACGCTTGCTGCAGGTGCTCCCCCGCCGTGCACTTTAAATCCAGCGGCCAGCAGTAATCCGTGTGGTCTTCAGAGGGGAAACTGGTGTTAGAATTTGCACACATTTTTGCCCTCGTGCAAAATACGTTTGATTAAATGCATGCAATATTTTATTTTATTTTATTAAATCCATCACTGATGGAGGGAAACTACACTAATATCTCATCAAGGCCCTATCTGATCTTCTTTAGCCCTACATTTTTGAATATATCTATATATATATACGAGGGGGGGGGGACAGTTGTTGAGGGGGGGGATGGTAGAAATTTCTAAAGATTTTTTTTTTTTGTGGAATCCTTACATAAAGCAACATTTTTCAAAAACACATATTAGGAATGTTTAAGCATCAAAATCTAAGCAAGGTGTGCCCCCATGTGGCACTGGGGCCTATTAGCTGTTGCTTACACAGTTTATAGCCAGCGACGGCCCTGGAGTGGATAAAGCATGGTCGAATGATTGGAATATAGTAACAACTAGACCTCTTTGCTTCATCACCCGGCCAATCACTGTCGCAGTTATTAAAAATGCCATTCTTACTTCTCTGTTCTTCCTGCGAAGAGTCTTTCATCCGTATGCTCCTATTATCTCCCAGTTCCATGATCTTGGCAAAGGTCAGAACAGTGCAGTCCATCAGGCACTGAGTGGTCTCCACGATGGAGATCTGTTGAATAAGAGACTCTCGCTCTGTACATTCCATTGTCCCCACGGCAACCAGCACCAGAGACAGGCAGCCGACGTGCATCCATAGGCTCAGATATGTTGACATGCTGTCCAGTTGAAAACTATCCAGAGTATCCTAGAAAGCGGAAAATGGTGAAACGTTTCTTGGAAGTGCGCAACACCGTTTGAAGTTGTGACTCTGTTAGCAGAGGAATATATAGAGGGTGTGTCAGCATTTGTCTCTCTTTTCCCTTTAATAGCTTAGCTGCCATGGCAGTGAGCAGTGACAGCTATGACATATCATGCTTAACCCCCCCCCCCCCCCTATTGGAAAACACTGAAACACATTAAAAGGAAAGTCATGTTTATTTAAGTGATGAGTGCACAATTATCAGAGGTTATAACGGACCAGCTAACAAAGGTAGGTCCTTTTCAAACATTGCATAACATACTTGTTAATATTGAGTATTAGCCGTATTAATATTTAAGATATTAATGGTTTTGTGAGAGATATATGCTAACGTTATATATCTATAAATATACTGTGAAGGGATTAATAGAATCAATTTAGTGGTTTAAAACTAAAAAGTAGTAAGGTATTAAGCTAAAACAGGCAAGCAAACACTTGAACAAACACAATGGAAAAATAAATTCTGTGCCATAGCCAAGACTAGAGAAAAAAATCTTTGTGAATAGTTTAAATGGAAGACGACACCATGAGTTGCTTCATAAGCTTCATGTGTTCTAACTTGCTGTTGACAATTGCATGTTCCATATTTTCTGCTAAAAGAACGCGTACACAGCAAAAACACGATTCAATTATTTTCAGAAATTGTATTATCTATCCCAGATATATAATTATCTGTATTTTAAAAAAAAGGCAACGCTTTATGCAGCTGAATAGCTAATGTGTTCTGCCTTTGCAGAGCACCACGTCCCTGGAACATTGCCATGGGAATGAGAGCGCAGATGAAGCTAACTCAAGCACAAGGGAGCAGGAAACATGGAAGAGCTGTATTATTTATGAAGAAAAAATATATATAAAGTACAGCCTTTGCATTATTTTGGTTTAACGGTCAGTGCATCATGCATTATTGCTGGACATATACAAAGCTGACTTTGATTACGTTTCAAAAGCTCGTTCTTTGTGAAAGGTTATGGACTTTGGCGTGCTGCACTGTGTTCACATTTTTGGAGGGAACATTAGACCTCAGAGGGTTTGCAGGGTTTATTCCCTGGTAACTAATCCGATAGTGTTGTGAAATAAGACTTGGCTTTTAATAGTTCTGTGTACACACAGTATTAACAGTTAAACCAAACATATTCCTCACAATTATCCAACATTACTAGCTAATGTTTTGGCTAATCTGTATTACTGGATGTTCTGTTTGGCCACTGCGGCAGGTTCTCTATTAGTTGCCCTGCAATAGGTTATCTAACAATTTAAACGAAAGCTTAACCCATTTAAGTATTTAGCTCTTTTTTAATCAAAATGGACAAAAAAAGCCACCTACATTTCGTCTCTCAATGATTGACAAATTCATGTGGTCAATGTTTGTTCCTCCAACCTATTCTAACTATCCAAATGAGGGGAAAACATGGGGGGCAGCTTTCACAAAACTGCCCCCCATTTTTGGCAGATTTGTTTGGGGGGTTTACTCTTCAGTTGGCACTATGTGGACTTCGGCCCCACAGCCACAGTGGCGGGTCAGCACCGCAGAAGAGATCACCAGGGAGTTGAGCTCGTCCATGTACACAATGGGCACCGTCTCCTTGGAGATTGGCTCGCAGCACTGGAGCTAAAAATGACCGTTGGAAGAGAGGGGTGGGAGGGGGGGGGGAAGGGTTGTGGGTATTCATTGGCAGAACATTGTGTGATAGGGGATAGTCTTGGGTGCTTTTTACCATTATTTCATTCATGATCAATGAGTTCATAACTACCGGAGACATTTCAGTTGTAGGATCTGGATTTGATTTGAATTAAACCGACAAAAATATGGTTCAGGTTTTCCTTTTTTATTTTTTTTGGTTTATTCAATGACCCATTTTCCAGGTTTGATTTAGACAATTGATAAAAAACGAAACCCAATCGAAGCTGAGTGTGAACTGTACCTGCGAGGGGACGTCGTGAACGGCTACTGGTGGATGGCCTGGGCAGTGCACGTTGTTGGAGTTGCAGGGTGTGCACTGCACCACCGTGAAGCTCTCAGGGTAGATCACCCAGTTGTCCCAGGCCAGATCTGACACACACAGCAAACGACATTGATGAATACTTCCACATACATCCACACATGTGCACACGCACACACACACACACGCACACGCACACACACACACACACACACCCACGGGTTGTACCTTCCAGGGAGATTAGAGATGCCACCTGGCAACACTTGAGGTCTGTGCCGTTGCCGACTCCAGGTGCCACTGCAGGCAAGGGGTCAGACGGAGCTGAACCTGAGGGAACAAACAAACTCATCAACAACTTCTTGTACAATTTAGAGATCTTCTAAAGTAGAGCACAAACTCAACTTATTGAGCAATAAGTCGACACAGATATTTTCTTTGTTAGAGTCATTTTTAATCATTTGGGAAAGGGAAAGGTTTAGTGGTTTGCCTGGGTAAGCCTCTGGGTTTCTAACCACAATGTTGCAGAATCCCTAATCTGCAAGGACTGCAATGGGCAGAGTAACGCCCATTTGAAAAATGTTTTGTTAGGGAGACATTCTACAGAAGGAAACAAATCACCGTTAGTGGATGTCTGCAGTGGTCTGTCTACACTGTGTTGCCTCGATACCTTTTCAGACTCTTTTTACTAGTACTGCACAAGTTTGTGTTTGCCAATTACACGCCTACGAATCCCCGCCACAAAGGCCTGATCCACCAGGATTCAGACTCGTGTGACATCAGACTTTAGAGAGGTTCATAGTCTGCCTTGTTAGAGAGATGCACTAACCCCTACCAGCCCATAAACAACATACATCTCATAAGTAATCATTGTAACTTTCTTTTTCGATAAAAGCATCCGCCTAACGACTAAATAGAAAAGTAACTATTATTTACTTTTACACTAATGTTGTGTTTGGGTTGAACATGTCCTGTTCCATTACCTGTGGTGTCCTTGGAGCTGTGGCCAATAGCGCTGAAGGTATTTTTCCACTGCGCTCTGATAGCCTCCAGCTGACCAATGGGCAGCTGGGGCTCCGCCCTCAGGTTCAGGGCCTTGAGCAGGTTCCTCCTGATGGATGGCAGAGCAGCCCTCTGGCACCTGCAGACACAGCAACCCAGAACTAGACACAGCCATGTATTTTACACATGGGATCTAATCGAGTAGTGGCTTGATTCATTGCATTGAAAAGTCAACCAGCGGTCAAATTTGCAACAAGGTTTGGTGTGTTATAAATATCTTTCAAATGTCTTTTTTGACCAGTAAAGCAAACTTATCAATGTGTTTTTTGACTTGTCTCATGTAAACATAATTTACACTGGTATTGCCTGCACCGAATAGCGTGCTATTACATTTGAGATGTGCCCTTGACACCATGCAATCATCACCTCTGGCTCAATGCAATTTATAAAAAATAAATGTCAAAATGCAGATTGTAAAAATCCTGCTCTCTAACCACATCACAATAATGATTGACTGATCCGTCCGATAAGTATGTTTTACAATCTCTTGAAAATATGAACAAAAGCATGTGACCATAAGACGAAGGCATTTCAAACGCTAACCTTTGGTGTGCAGAGAGGGGAGCGATGGCGGGATCCCCTTGGAGGTCCTCCTTCGGCGTCTGAATTACGAGCGCCACCACCATGGAAGAGCCCAGCAGGACTGTCATGGCGACAAAGCTGAGGGCCATTTTTTTGGACGTTTGGACGTGTAGTGTGTGATGGGCACAGCGGTGTCGATGCGGCGAGTGTCGTTGGAGGTATGGCGAGACTAGACGGGGATGCTGTGGTAGATATCCTTGGGTGGGGGCCTGGGAACCTGGCTTTTTATCTTCATTTACACCCGCTTGGCCTTGAGATGCTTAACATTGTTGTTTTAGCCCCCCTTTTTGGTGTGAAGTGGACGATCTGGCGGAGACAGAGAGAGACGGAGAACTGAAGATTGTGGAGGAGGAAGAGGGGGGTAAAATGACAAAGACCACACTTGTGTGGTATTAAAAGGTGATGATTGAAATAGGTGATAAGTCACAAAAACATAAATATTAATTAACATTAAAAAAAAGTATGGGCTATTGAAATGTATTATTTTGTTCTTGAATGCCCTTGAATTGGGCAAATACATTTGAACGCATTATTTTGCATTGTGTATAGGTACTGAGGTTTCTCACGTATAAAAAGGCAATTTACTTCCTGTGCCCATATTGGACTTTACAATGTGATCCACTGGCAGCGAGGTCAAGGAATACACTTTTAAACTGTTTTAAGCTAGAATGACTGATATTTTGCATCAGATCTTCGGTCCAAATTAAAGATGCATTATAAGTTCTCTTACATCTTGCGAATAATCAAGATTTTTTTTTTTTACTATTCTTCTAGTGATCGAGAAAAGTCAAGAAAAGCTTTATTAAGCAATATTATGTAACATTGCTATTCAGGCCTGCCTTAACCTGCCATTGGGCCCTGGGGCTGAGCGGTTTCGTAGGCCCCCTGAGAGGGGGTCTTACAATGAAAATGTGTAAATGCCATGTGTCTAGAGTGCAAAACGTATTAGTGACCCTCTCTGAGCCACATAACATCACGATATTTATATTAGTAGATTATAGATGACCAAATAACTGAAGGATAGACAAGGTGATTCTAAAACCATGTTCCATGAAATTTTGATTTAACTCCATATTGCCAAAAGAAAACATGTCTGCAGAAACACAAACACGCCTAATTACAGCATATTACAGCAAGTAAGAGGTTCCTCTTTGGCCTTGGCGGGCCTTGGGAATCCATATCACACACACACACACACACACACACACACATGGGGCCTATCATGAGTCAGTATAAAATATATATATATATTAGTGCTGTCAAGCGATTAAAATATGTAATGCCATAGTTAACTCACGATTAATCGTGAGCAATCGCGATTCATCGCAAATGTTTTTTCTATGCTAAATAACCCTAGATTTCTTTGTCCCATTAATTTTTCTCATTTTAATGCTCTTATCAACATGGAGAAGTGCATCGGCTTGCCTTGTGCAAATGTTTTTTTATTGATAAAAACATTGGCATCTACTGATCAAAACAGGACGATACAAAAAAAAGCCTAGTGCAATTAAACGATGAACATACAAACATACTGCCTTGAACATAGCAGTCAGGCTACTGCTTCTTTGTTTTGAGGCAGAGAAAAAAAAAAAGAATTGCGTAAATCGCGCTATAAAAAAATTAACGCCGTTAAAATAGTGATTTTTATTTGTATTTTTTTCAACAATGGGAAACAGATCTTCCTAGAAAAGGCAAAAATATATGTTTGAAGCAGTGCAGAAGACTATTTTTCGACATTCGATAAATAATAGAGATGAAAGTTACTAATACATATAATATATTAACATCTTAACAATGGGGATAAGCAAAGCTGGGGTTTTCCGAAATTAATGTACTTTGGTGGTGGTAGGCAACTTCGAATTCAAGTTGTAACAAATGTATTACTTTGTATTGCTTTTGGTTGAGATCAGGATGTTCTGTTGACTCCCTTTGAAACTGTCAGACATTGGCACTGCCATGAAATACCTTGGCAGATAAACCCATTATAATCAGAATAATATGAGTGCACAGGACAACTTTAGAAAATGGGATGCGATCGCGGGAAGTTCAGATTCAGTTAACATCTGAGAGTAGAAAGAGGCCCAAAGAGGCTCATAACCAATGCAACGTTCCCTGGTGTCCTCAGAAGAACCCTGCATGCTGCTATTATACACACACTCACACACACACACACACACACACACACACACACACACACACACACACACACACACACACACACACACACACACACACACACACACACACACACACACACACACACACACACACACACACACTTCTTTGTTCTTCAAGCCAATATTACCTAATAGTGGGCAATGTATTCCAATTATGCATTGTATGAACATGCATTAATTGGTTAAATCATATGTATTAATCACAGACCCACCCACAAACATACTGAGACAAACACAAACACTGAGACACACAGACAAACATATACTGAGACACGCACACAACCCAACACACACTGAGATACACGCACACACTGAGACACATATTTGTACAAAGATTACACACATGCAGACAAACATACACACACACACACACACACACACAAACCAACACGCACTGAGATACAACCACACACACTGAGACACACACATTCATACAAAGATTACACACATGCAAGACACACATACACACACAAACATTGGGTTCATCCCAGGGCACCACGGGGGGAGTTCTGAGTTCACAGCAGGCGACGGATTCCTTGGAAGCTTTTTCTAAAAGGCTTAAAGACCTTGAACGTCTGACATCTCCCGCTGGGGGCGGAGGGGGCAATGTGGACAGCTGTTGATCCTGGAACAGAATCACAGAGAACTCCTCAAAGAACTACTTATGTTCCACCGAAGGTCTGAGGAGGTTGATTGCTGCAGGTGCCCCTCAATCAGACACTATTATTATTATTATTAGTAGTAGTAGTAGTTGTAGTATTATTGCTATTATTAAAATGTATATCAAAATAGAAGCATACGTATATAGGACCTGTTTTGAAGCAGCAGGTTTGTTTTAGCTTAAATCAGAACTCTGACTCAAGTGAGTGCTTCAGTTTAGATTTCAGTTGCAAAGTTTAGTCAGTTCATTTGTAATACGTCATGATGGAAAGCCTCTTGGAGACTCGTTAAAGCCATCTGGCGTTCAGTTATTTTATATTTATATATTTTATAGGTGATAAAAATGCCTATCTTTTTATTTCTCAAGCAAGTTGAAGTGAACTACAGCCTACTGTAGTGAGATACATTGAACATGCGTCAATCACAATTGTTAATAAGTATAACAATTGTAAGTATAAGTATTCATATTTATTTAAAAGTTTAATAATGTCCTTTAATGAGTATTATTATTCGATTTTATTTGACATGGACATGACAATTCATTGGACGAACCAGAGGCATTGTCTTAAGTATATTAGCAAACATGCTAGTTTTCAACACCTGCCTGAGTACCAAGATAAAAAAAAATCCTCATTGTTTTAGCTTGTTAATTGTTTAATTAAGTTGATGCTTGTGAATGCATTAACTATGGTTAAATGATGGTTTATTATTGTGCACTTATTGTAGAGTGTTACCAATATTTGTACACAACCTGCATTCAATTGATATTATTTAAGGCTAGAGAAGAACATGAGATAAGTATTTGAAATAAACACATAATCTCATCCCTTCATCTTCTCACTCCGTACCTATACAAATCCTTGGCAACATTCAAAGTCCGCTACTCACTCACTTAAAAAAAAAAACACGTTTTATTCGTTTGAGGACAACATTTGTTTGAATTTAACTTGTATATATTGCTGCATGGTTGACAGGGCTTTCAGTGTGGCAGGCCCAAAACTGTGGAATGCCCTGACACTCGTGATGCGCCAAAGCACTTATCTACTTTTAAATCACAGTTAAAAAAACATCCATCTAGTTCAGCTTTCCTTTCCGCCTCCTGATTTCAACTTGCACTGCCACGTTTATTTTCCCTGCTTTTACTTGTTATCCTCCCTACATCTGGTTTACACTTTATGCCGTATGTATTGTGTGTTTCTATGTATGTTTTTCCCTTTGTACCTTGCATCCATATTCCATATCCATCCATAGGTCAATCTCCGTCCTGTACGCTTGCTCTGAATGTCCCTGTCTGAGTGTATTATGTCTATAGTGTCAGTGTTTGATTGCTTTGTATTGACTTTATGTACCTTATTTGTACAGTGCCCTTGGGTACCTTGAAAGGCACTTTTTAAAATAAAATGTATTATTGTATGTATTATAAGGCCAAGCTATAAGATTTATAAATATAATTGTATTTTCTAAAACTTGACTACTTGAATTGTAAACAATTTTTACAGCATGTGTAGTGAATCTCATTTAATGCAGAGTAACCGGTAGCTTAGCATCCTACATTTCTCTGGTAGACCGCTTCAGTGTACTGAAGCTCAATGTAATGTAGAGTAACCTAACCTGTAGCTTAGCCTTGGCTCACTACACTTTCAAGGTAACTTTCCCAACGCTGATAACACACTGCAATATACATTAACGTGATGCTTTACTGTAACAAACTTAGCTATTAGTACAGTACGGTCCAGCACACCACGGACACGTTGAATCTCAACGTTTCCCAACCAAAAATACGTAGAAACGATTTTATGTCAGTTATATGTCATTTATTTTTGGTACAGAAACTATGAGATTTGAGGTTTGCAGAAACATACAGATTTTGGGTTTTGCAACTGGGTTGGTTTTGCATATGTGTTCAGCAACAATTGCAGCCTACTGTACCTAATGAGTGCCCTTTATCACACAAGTATTTATCTTGTTTATTCGGGGCTTGCACGGTCATACTCATCTTTAATCCTAATCCCCTTGCAACTTGTTGTTTTGATTAAGTGCTCACAGGGGATTGTCGTCCAAGACACTCGCCTGTATAGTAGACGTCTGCATGCCCAGATCAGAGACAGACACAGAGAGCTGTTGTGTGTTTTAAATACTTGTAAACAAAGGGAGTACCGGTTAAGAGACCATAAAGCAATGGGTATATTTGTGCCAGAAGCAGTTGTGTTATTAGTGGTGGAAATGATGCAAAGGACAACGGCAAACTTAGTAGGATGTGGAGGAGCTGCTGGGAACCAACACTTTAACTAGGTAAGGTTTTTGTTTACACGGTCTTCGTGGGGGATGGGCTTTGGATTGAATGCTATTGGCCAATCATGTACTCTATATTTTAAATATCCTGTGATTAATGAGGATTCTGATTGTATAATTCTTAGTTATTTAACTATTATTTATGTTAATACAATTTGCCTAATATGCATTGTTGAAGAATGATGACTGAATAACGTTCTTGCTGCAATGTTATGTCTCTGTTTCTAAATACTTACCTGTACATAGATACCAATACATACCTCTGTTGAAAATGTGTCTTACACTTTAGTCACATTGACTAAATCAATGCTTACTTTATGCACAAAATCCTCTCTTTCACGGTCAGAGATATTGTGACGCAATATATGAATATTTCAATATATATGAAGATGGGATATATGAATATTAATTTCAATGTTGTTTTTGCTTTGGCATTGAAGATACCACCACAGGTCATGGGGTGTGGGATGGGAAAGGCAGAAGCATCTCTGGGAAAGAAGAGGGAAAGAGGTAGGGTATGATCCACCTTTGAGCTTCATTGTTCGAGGACATGCATAACTATGGTACTATCTGTGTGGAAAGGTGGAACGTCTTATTTCCATATGGATATTTAGCTACAGTAAGAGAGAGAGCGAAAAAGAGACAGATATTCACTCGTCAATAAATATATATTTATATTTATTTTATTTGAAGGTTTTCTCTCTGTTTCTTGTGTCTTTTCCCAGATCATATCTCCGTTCCAGGTGAATACATGTTTAATGGTATTGATCCATTTAAATATCCTGCACATTTTTCACATTTCTATGAATGGTACATTGATCTATTAACTTAAACCCCATGCTATCGGTGAAGCTGCGACCGGTGAGTCTTTTGATAAATTATTATTGTTTTCTTTTGTTTGCATGTTTCTCCTCCGCTCATCCATCAATCCTTTACCCTCCTCTCCAGCCATGAGGGCAGCACTTCTGATCCAGCGCTGGTACCGCCAGTACGTAGCCCGGCTGGAGATGAGACGCAGGTGCACCTGGAACATCTTCCAATCCATCGAGTACGCAGGAGAACAGGATCAGATCAAGGTGCATTTTCCTCAAATGATCATCTGCCCATGAGAACCATTGATGACATTCATGCCTGCCATGTATTCTGGCCTTCTCTCTTTATGGAAATAACATCAAAGCTAGCATATTTTCTGCCTTATTCCTGAACCATTTAAAACACCATCTTTATCTTACTTGTATTTCCTCCAATCACACGTAGTTGATGACTGATGGTTGATTATTCATTTGCCTCATCATTCCCAGCTCTACAATTTCTTCGGCTACCTGATGGAACACTTCACTCCAGCCAGTAGTGAGAGTGAGATAATGCCCTCCATAATCCCATTCAGGTCCTCTTAGATTATTACACAGTGATCCAAGCTCCACTTTAAGCCCCCTTCCCCCCCCCCCCCCCCAACGCTGTTTGCCTCTGCCACTTCTCGCTGTCTTCCCCGTCTCTCATCAGGAAGTCTCATCTCTCATATATTCCGCGAGAACGACATGGTCCATGACACGGAATGGGAAAGGTACTTCTGCTACAAGAGCATCGAGGTATCCCACGGTTACCACGGGCCCCACCTCACCTTCCCCATGACCTTCTGTGAGGCGTCCAAACTGGTGGAGGCCTTCAAGCACAAGCAGGTAGGTGCACTGGTGCCGGGCCTGGGATTTGAGCTGCACCTCAATATGTAATTGAGGTGACATATTATACCACCAGGTGTGATTGTGATTAGCCGCTACAAGCCATTTTGAAAATCTGCCTCTTCTGACATCACAAGTGGGCCTGGCACCTAGATGTGAGACGGATAGATGAGCAACGTTTGCTACAGTCCACTGGGTAGGCTGATCTATCTAGCACACATCTAGGTGGACGCGCCCACTTGTGATGTCAGAAGAGGCAGATTTTCAAAACGGCTTGTAACGGCTTATCACACTGACACTTGGTGGTATAATATGTCCCCTTTAAGTTGTGTGTGCAAACCCGCAGGTGTACACAGAAAGACAGATTCATATTTTTATAATTGGTGACTATGGCTTTCGTCATAGACACACACATTTGTAAATTTGTATTCCAGGTGAATTTGTAAAGTTCTGTTTTCTCCCATATGTAGGCGCTATAAAAATATAATTTTTTGTTTGTATTATTAGTATTATTAACCCCTTTTTCCCTATTTCTAACACAAATGATCAGACCCATTATTATAGGGCTAATGTCAGTGATGTGGTTGTGCAGAAATTATTTTTTTCAACATACTGTAATTAGCCTGCTATGTACTACAACTACAACACCTCTCTATCAATTAACCATCAATTCTTGCCCATCTTCCCCGGATAACCTTTCTAATCTCTATCCCATGATCTAGCGTTTCTTGGTTTTTCTGTTTTTCTTTATTTTGGTTGCTCCTAGTAGCTGCTTCATTCCCGGTACGTCCTGCAGCTTCTCGGAGAGGCTTGGAAGCTCCTGAGAATCCTACCCAACATTAATCGCGTCTCCACCTGCCACTCAAAGGAGATCACTATATGTGGTACACACACTGACACACAGACACGCGTGCCTGCACACACACACATACTATGCAAATGTTTCGTCATTTAGACAGAAAAAAATAATGTGTTTTATCCTAGGTGACTTGCACGGGCAATTAGAAGATCTGTTATTAGTATTTTATAAGGTACGTACAAATGTCACCAACAAGTAGGCTAATGAAGGAATTATTTTTTATTGCACTTGGATTCCATTCTAAAATAACTTCCACTCTTTCCCTTCGTGTCGCAGAACGGCCTGCCTTCCTCGGAGAAGCCCTATGTTTTCAACGGAGACTTTGTGGACCGTGGCAAGAGTTCCATGGAGATCCTCCTCATTCTGTTTGCCTTCCTGCTGGTGTACCCCAACGGGGTCCACCTCAACAGGGGGAACCACGAGGACCACATTGTTAACCTGAGGTGGATCTGGGCCCCCTTAACCACCGTTATGTTCACCCTCTTGATGGCCTGAAGCCGAAGCCAATCGCTTATCTATTATGGGATATTTATTTGTTGCAGATATGGATTCACCAAAGAAGTGCTTGGAAAATATAGGGTAGGTTTTTAACAACTTTTTAACAACACAACCCAGTTTTGCTGTTTATCTATCGTGATTATTGATATTGGAAATTTCTTGTATGGTTACACTTACTTGCCAATAAAGTAAATTCAGAATCTGAATCGGATACTGATTAAATTCATGTAGACATATATCTAAATATGATATGACCCAACAACCACACACTCTGTTGGTTGTCAGTGCGCGACCGTCCTCACACTGGATTGTGACCCAATTTTGGCGCCTGACCCAAAGTTTAGGAAAACACTCCTTCCATAGGTTCACGGCAAAAAGATCTTGAAGCTTCTGCAGAAGATGTTCAGCTGGCTGCCCCTGGCCACGGTGATCGATGGCAAGGTGCTGGTGGTCCACGGGGGGATTTCTGATACCACGGACCTCAACGTCATCGCCAGGATGGAAAGACACAAGGTAAACCATTCGGCAGAACCATCAGAACCTGTGAGAAGGTTCCCTGATCCATCTCTACGCACCCCAAAGAATAGTCTCATGTTTGGTCTAACGGGCCTCTTCTGTCCATCCGCCCCTCTTTCTGTCTGTCCATCTGTCCCTCTTTCTATCTGTACGTCCCTCTTCCTGTCTCTCCGTCTGTCCCTCTTTATGTCTGTCTGTCCGTCCCTCTTCCTGTCTCTCCGTCTGTCCCTCTTTATGTCCGTCTGTCCCTCTTTCTGTCTGTCCGTCTGTCCCTCTTTATGTCTGTCTGTCCGTCCCTCTTCCTGTCTCTCCGTCTGTCCCTCTTTATGTCCATCTGTCCCTCTTTCTGTCTGTCCGTCTGTCCCTCTTTCTGTCTGTCCGTCTGTCCCTCTTTATGTCCATCTGTCCCTCTTTCTGTCTGTCCGTCTGTCCCTCTTTCTGACTGTCCGTCTGTCCCTCTTTCTGTCTCTCTGTCTGTCCCTCTTTCTGTCAGTCCGTCCGTCCCTCTTTCAGTCTCTCCGTTTGTCCCTCTTTATGTCCGTCTTTCCCTCTTCCTGTCTGTCCGTCTGGCCCTCTTCCTGTCTCTCCGTCTGGCTATCTTTCTGTCTGTCTGTCTGTCTGTCTGTCTGTCTGTCCCTCTTTCTGTCTGTCCGTCTGGCCCTCTTTCCATCTGTCCATGTGTCCGTCCATCCATCCGTCTGATTGTCCGTACGTCCGTCAACACATCCGTCTACCTACAGTACGTGTCCGCGCTTCGGCCGCCCAAGAGTAGTCGCCGGTCGGCCGGCGGCAACAGGAGAGCTCCCCGCTGCACCGAGGGAGGCGAGGAGAGGAACCACCACGGGACGGGGGCCCGGGCCCCGGCCCCGGGCCCCGGCTCCAGGCACGCCGCCCAACGGCGCTCCCTCCACTCCGGCTCGGCGGTGGAGGAGGAGCTGAGGCAGAGGCGGCAGCAGGCCGGCCTCAGCCAGTCCCTCCAGGAGCTGCGGAAGCTGGTGTCCTCCTCTTCCTCCTCGGACGAAGACGACGATGACGCTGATGACGACGACGGCTCGGACCCGCAGCCCCGGACCCCAGAACGGGACGAGTGGAAACAGGTGAGTGAGAGGAGGCAGAGGAGGAGTTGAACGCTGTGTGGTGCCAATGAAGTGATCGGGGGCCTGGTGATTTTGCCTCCCAGCTGAATGGCTGTGGTTTGGGCTGTGGGTTCGAACCCCACCCCATGTCCACACAGTCTCCCCGTAGTCATTGTTTGAGCTAGATGCTTCTTACCATCCCCTGCTTATGAATGAAACGCAAAACTGTCTACAAATACAGAATACAAGATAATGAAAGTATCTGCTCAAAGGTCCCATGGCATGCCACCAGGTGTGGTGTGATTAGCCACTACAAGCCGTTTTTGGAAATCGGTCCCTTATGACATCACAGGTGGGCGTGTCCACCCAGATGTGTGTGGACACGCCCACACACGACCGACGACGGGACGGTCCTCTAACGATGGGGCTGTGGCCGTTTCAGATGGTGGACCTCCTGTGGAGCGACCCCATGGCCCAGGACGGCTGCCAACCCAACCAGGTGCGGGGCGGGGGCTGCTACTGGGGGCCCGACGTCACAGAGGAGGTGCTGGGGAGACACCACCTCCAGCTGCTCATCCGCTCCCACGAGTGCAAGCAGGACGGCTACGAGTTCTGCCACAACCGCCGGGTGGGTGGTGCCACAGTGTATTCAGGACAAATCCTTGTCCCTCACTACTGAGTCTTTAAGTAGAGGCCCTTATGGGATTGCGACGTGCAGGGATTTTCAGAGCACTCAGGGATGCGTGTATGGTGACTGCAGGCATCGTGGAGCATAAGCTTTGGACTTTGGGTGTTAAAGGCCCCTGGCTGTTGTCCGGCCACCCCCTTGCTTTCTTGAGTTGGCTTCTCTTGTTTGGTTCCCAGGTGCTGACGTTATTCTCAGCGTCCAACTACTACGAGGTGGGCAGCAACCGGGGCGCCTACGTCCGCATGGGGCCCGACCTGGTGCCACACTTCATCCAGTACCAGTCCAGTCAGACCTGCCGGACCCTCACCCTCAGACAGAGGTTTGGGACCACAGCTCCGCAACCAGCCTCCCACTAAATGCACCACACTCTTTCCAGCCACTGTTGGAAGGATTGTTTGTCTTGTATCAGTGTAATAGATACTCTTTGTAATAGGACAATTTTCTCCCTGATGGTAGAATTTGAAAAGAGTGTTTTGAGCTAAGCGGAAACGCAATCACTGGAATACTTTGGAGGACTGGCAGATAAGGAAGGGCAAGGACACCGCTGGCTTGATCGGATACATGTTCTGCTTGGGCTTGTGGAACTTCTGTTTACCATTTTGTCATTTTGCTGCAGACACTCCAATCCAAAGTGACAAGAAGGTGAAATGGGATGCAGGTCATTAATGAGCTTGCAGGGGGCTACGTCACCTTGCTCAAGGATGCCTCTTGGTCGAACACTGACCTTAATAACGACTAAACGATCCTGCCCCCTTAACAGACATTTCTTTATTTGACTACTATCAAAGCACTGAACACACCAAGGTGAATACGGTATGAACTACGATGCAGTACGGTTGTGTGTGTGTATTTCTCAGTATCGGGAGAACAGAGCGGTCGGCTCTCTGCGCTCTGAGGGAGCAGCTGTTTGCCCACAAGTCAGACCTCCTCGGTGCGTTCCAGCACTACGATCCTGACAACACGGGTACTCCTTTAACATCGCTCTAGAAACCGTTCAGCCGAAAAGTTCTTTGATGGTTACACTTCTAGTGAGCCTGACATCGCCACACCAATTTTTCCAGTGCATATGGCATATGCATGAGGGGGAACCCCTCAAATTAGTCCTGAACCCCCCTTCCAAAGGGGCCTTAACAACGTACCAGGACCAAAACATCTCTGGACGGAATTGGTTACACGTACAACCATTTAGAACACATGAGGAAGTGTTACACATGAAATACCTCAACACGCGCTCCCATAACCAGCTCCTCTGTAAAGTCATTGACTCAAACGCGAACCATGTTAGATCAACTATACCACTATTAGTGATGTTGCTTCTAGTACTGCTGCTAGTACTACTGCTATTAGGACTACTACTATGAGAATACAGGGGAGATCAATAGCCTGGCTTTAACACTGTAAGGGTTAAGTGCAACAGCAATAATTACAATACTGACCATTTCCATGATCGTAATAATCTATTATGATCCTAATCCTAATGCTAATAATAGTATATAATATTTTGTAAAAGATTTTTATTTTGCACTTTAAAGTTTTTAGAGGTTGCAAGTGCATTGAACAGAGAAAAAACAAAAAGCTAGAAAGAATGGTCTCCCTGCAAAACAGATGTTTCTATTCCCTGGGAGACGATATAGCCTTGATGCAGCCCTGATGCTTATTCACCGCCATCTAGTAGCCGTGTAAGGAAGCAAATACGTGACGTCACTAAGGTGCAGTGCTGCGGTCCGTCCACCAGGGTTGATCTCTCTGAAGCACTGGGCCAGTGCCATGGAGGGGGTGCTGAAGCTGGGTCTGCCCTGGAGGGTCCTGCGCTCACAGCTGGGCACCAGCACCCAGGACGGCATGCTGGACTACCGGGAGTGGATCCAGGACCTGGTCTTCAGCGAGCCCAAACATGAGGTCCATTGTGTGTGTGTGTGTGTGTGTGTGTGTGTGTGTGTGTGTGTGTGTGTGTGTGTGTGTGTGTGTGTGTGTGTGTGTGTGTGTATGTGTGTGTGTGTGTGTGTGTGTGTGTGTTTGTCCTAGGGTTAGTGTGTGTGTGAGTGTGTGAGTGTGTGTGTGTGTGTGTGTGTGTGTGTGTGTGTGTGTGTGTGTGTGTGTGTGTGTGTGTGTGTGTGTGTGCGTGTGCGTGCATGTGTGCGTGTGTGTGTGTGTGTGTGTGCGTTTGTGGGTGTGTGTGCGTGCGTAATCTATTTACATGAATGACACACAAGCCTGCTGATGTTAATACACAAAGAACATACACAAAGAACAATACCACTGTTCTATTCATGCACCTGTGTTTAAAATGGCCATGCTGTCCCTTTAAATGTTAGCTCTCCAATGCCAGTATCCTCGAGACCATGTACAGAAACCACTCCAACCTGGAGACCATCTTCAGGATCATAGACACAGACCACTCAGGTGAGGCTAAGGGGAGTCGGTCTTCACTGATCTAAGTATGGAGCATTAAACTCCATCTAGTCAAGATCCAAAGCGACTTACTTTGAAAGTCCTGTGAGTATAGGTCAGTCTGGGTTCATTTCCCTCTGGGAGGCATACACTAGGTAGACTGCAACATATTGTGACTTCACCATCTGGGTTCAAGTCCCAATGGAATGACCTTGTGGCTTGGTTCTATTTTTGACCATGTTGTGCTAATCGTGTTCTCTAAAGTAGCCTACCATAGTATCTTTTGGCAAGCCGCTCTCGAAGCTATCGGGTTCCAATTGTACTCTCAGTAGATATTTGGGTGAGAATGTCTCACCAATGCAGCACTTCCTTTGGCACGCAAGCGCAAATTCTTTCCCACAGCTACGAGTCCGTTGAGTTGATGTTTTGTTCATGGCCTCTATTGCATAATTACTATAACAGCGTAGAGTATATTTACCACCATTTCTGGGCCATCAAATGTTTTAGCTGATGAATGTTTTCCACAGTATCTCCTACATGAGCAGACCTAACTGAGGTTCCGACCGAAGCAGAATAGATTATTTTGCATTGTCAAACCCTAGCCAATGAATCTTTGCACCTTGTCAGAACTGATTTTTTTTCAAATAGGTATGTATAAAAACTGATAATGTTATATATATATATATATATTTTACATAATTACATTATACTTATTATAGTGCGCAATCTAACTTGAATCGTAACCTTATCAATTCATAATTGAATGAATTGTTTTTGAATTGTATACAATTATTACACTACTAAAGCAAAAACATTTTACTTGCTTGATCATTTGATAAATTATGAATAATGTAATATTAACATTACGAGCAAAAAGGTTGTATGTTATCGGCTAACTCATTTTATTATATTACTGACAAGGTATTAAATGATCAGTTGTTATTCAAAAATGTCATCACATTATCAACCAGTTAGTATGTTATCGTTTTTTATTAAAACATTGCAAGACATTATTCACGATTATCATCAGTTCTTCCAAGCCTGTATTTAACCTTAAATCCAAACTGATTATGAACTCAGCATGTTATTGAATTGATTGGGATACTACAAATCAATACAATTGCTGTTGTCAGTGCAGCATTTTAAGCTGGAAGTGGGTTCAACAATAATACATATACGAGACATAACTTTAACTCAGGTCACGTTTAAACTCAACACTGAAACCAGCGGCCAACCGTAACCACGACGCTCATGTTTTCAACGGGTTGAAAGTGAACAAGCGTTTTCTCCAACCTCAGGATCGCTGTCATTCGAGGAGTTCCGGCAGACCTGGAAGCTCCTGAGCGCCCATCTGAAGACGGAGGTGGACGATGACGCCATCGCCGACCTGGCCCTCAGCATTGACTTCAACAAGGACGGCAGCATCGACATCAATGAGTTCATGGAGGCCTTTCGCCTGGTGGCCCTCGCTGTCCCCTCATAGACTAGGGGGGCCCCCACCCCCAGTGGGGTATTTGTAACCCTTCATGGGCTTACAAATACATGTGTAATATATTTGAGCAGTTAAAGCAGTTGCTTAGCTTAGTTGATGAATTTTATGAACTCAAATTATTCTTGCACTTTTTGGATTGTGTCTCCATTGTTGAATGCACTGTATTGTATAATTGTTTGTCTCTTTTGGACAAAAGCCTAAGCTAAATAAATGAAATGTAAGTGTAATAACTGGGGCTGGAGGGGTCCCTCGCTCCAGGAATAAACACTCAATTTCAGGGGTCATCTGCATCATCATCACTTGTTGACCTACTTGCTGGAGGGATTGTGAATACCTATTCCAGCAATAATTCAGGATTTGTAGTTCTCTGCCCAGTGCAAATGCCATTCAAAAGAGAAAATGTGTTGAGAATAAGGTTGGGTTAGGGTACGGTTGGCTGTTTGGTAGTAGTGAGTGACCTAAGAGGAATGGGACTTTGTTATAATTATTGAGACCCTTATTCTTAAAAAACTAGAAACTATTCATTACATACACTATTAACGATGGTCATTAAAGGGCCTAGAATCAATGCCTACCGGTCTGTCTACCTACTCACCCATGTACTCACTGCATAATACCGAAGCCTTAAACCAGGCTAGGTGGACATATTTCTAAAGTTATGCGTTTTGAGGGAGGCCTGAAGGGAGGTATAGGATTACTCTGGTTGATTTCTTCCAATTGCTTAGCCAAAGTTTGTTAACAATTAAATTATTAGCAACGTTGTTTGGTATAAAGAGTTCATACAAACATTATGGACCCCGATATTGTACAGTCTTGGATATGCGTCACATGCAAGAAATACAGCCAAAGTTTTTGAAGGATTTTTCATTTTATTAATAAATCATGGAGCTCGTCATGTTACAACTGCAATGAAAAACCTATTTACAATGAATAACATTTTGTTGTACAAACAATTGCCAAATGTCTGAAAGTATTGTTGGTGTAACTGCAATATTGTTCAGACATATGGCCTACGTTGGGCTTTTTCTCTAAGTATGTGGTGTGGGTTTTAAAAACCGTACTCAGTCCGTGACTACTCTGCATATTAGGGACATACCGTCTCGTAAAACTCACATTCATGTCTCAAACAACTACGGAAACCATCATCGTAGTTTTGAGTTGTTGTGTTTCATGTGAAGGGAGTCTCGAGAACCACGGAGGCTTTGAGTGTTGGTGCATTAAGGTGTGGGGGGGGGGGGGGAGATCTGTGGGGGGTTTCAGCTGTGGAGCCCGCTCCGGATGTGCCCGCTGTCCGTCAGCCCGTGCTCTATGAGCTTGATGTCCTCCAGGTCGTCCTTGATCACACTGATCAGGTGGCCCAGGCCCTCTTGCTGCTGCTTCAGGTGCTGCACGAGGAGGACAGAGTTACGGATTCAGCCTCACTCCCTAGGCCTGAGCCTAGGGAGTGAGGCTCAGGCTCTCAGGTTAAGTCCTTCAGGGTTAGGGGTAAGGCACATGTTCTGGGATCGGCTTGTGCAAGATGCCCAACTCTAACAAAACTCAATTAGCCCAATTTATTAATCAAAACATATTCATATCCGCATTTGCTTTGGGTCAAAGTAATACAATTTTTTTGTATACTTTTGTATTACTTTGCATATGCACAGAAATGTGCATATGCATACATAGTTATAATGGAGGTAAAATCTCACCTGTTTGATTTCGCGGAGAACGTCCGCATCCACGTTATAGCGCTCCTCTGACCTCACAGCCCCAAAGTGGTTCTGCATCCGGATTTGGGACATCAGCTCATTTAACCGCCCCTTTTTGATAAAAAAAAACAACAGTGGAGAAATGTATTTATATAATACGGAGCAAAACCATGCCCACATAATCTTTTATTTAAACATGAGCCTTAGTAACAAAAGTCCACAAAAGTGAACTTTACCGTCAGACTGACCGTGCAACAAGTTACAAAGCAGCGCACCTGAGGAGCAGGTGGAGAAGCAGGGCTTAAATAGCCTGCTTCTCCACTCATTCGGGGCTCTCCCAGCCATGTTGCTCCTGTACGGAGAGACCGGGATTCCACCCACGGGGGATAGGACCGTCGATTCCTCCCAGGTTTTTTCATTGTTGTATTATTTTTCAGTTTTCGACTTTGTTTGATTTTGGATTAAACATGCCTTTTTGGCTTTTGCCCAGCGAACTGGTGTCCTGTTTGGGAGGAGGTGGTTCACTCACCGTGCCGGGGTGCCACAATAGACAGAGTGCATACATCCTACTGAATAGAATATTCACAGTGTTATGAGGTAGTTCTTGTGGTTGCCACCAACACAAGCACCCACCTTGAACTGTGTGGGGGCGTTGAGTTCAGACTGGATAGTGTCCAGCTGCACCCGAAGGTGCTCCTCGTCCACCTGGATAGCGTAGCCACTCTTCCTCTGGATCTCCTGCTTAATGAGCACCTAGCAGGGGGGAAGGGAGGGCGATGATAAGGCGAGGAGTGAGGAGAAGCCAGCTGAACTCCTTTAGATAGTCAAAGTAGCTATCTGAACTAGCCGGATGAACTCCTTTAGATAGTCAAAGTAGCTATCTGAACTAGCCGAATGAACTCTCCTTTAACGAGCCAAGGAAACCATTTGAACTACCCGGATAAACTATGCATCTCAACTACCCATATTAACTAACTAGCCTGACAGACTAGCATTAAGCTTGCCAAAATAGCCAGCAGAACTAGCCTGATGAGCTAGCATTTAGCTGTAGCTGTATGTGTATTTGAGGTGAACCCGATATCCAGGCGAGGATTCTCTACCTGCAGGACTCTGTGAGACAGATCCATCAGCTTCCTTTTGTACTGGGCTATCTTGGCCACCGTTGTCGCCTGGTTCTTCTGCAGGTCACTGATGTCCCCGGAGATGATCTGAGATGGGTGGACACACGGGTGATACAGGAGGTCATTTTGTGTACGAGTGAGAGAAAGAGAAGGAGGGGAAAGGAACAGGGTTTTATTGGGCGTGGTCGCAGGGGATGGTACGGTGGTCTGGGATCTCCACTCACATCAACCCTGGTTTGGTGCTGCTTGGTCATCTGCTCCTGGATCTTAAGTCTCCGGAGCAGCTCTTTGAACCCCACCATGGGCACCGGGATCAGCCTGCAGGAGGGGGGGGGAGAGGAGGTCAGGACCCGGTTGGGTACACTGGTTTATAAATAGGTCCCAGTCTCTGTGCTGCAAACCCAACCTACTTCTCAGGTTCGGGGTTGTCCACCTTGGCCTGCTCCCATATGATCGGATCCACGCCTGAGAATGACAAGTAGAAACACATGGCGTTCACTTGACGGAACAAAGCTCTACTCTTCAGTTCTTTTTTTTAATGAAATGACAGGCGGAGAAATAAAGACAAAAAGAGAGATAGGCAAAGACAGTGAGACAGGAAGAAAGACAAACGTACGGAGAGACAGACACGCAGGCCTTTCACACATGAACTGATTAACTCCAGGGAATCAGGGAATCAGGGAATCAGGCCCCAAGATGAGTAGGAGTTACACGTTCACACATGGAACGCACAACGGGAGAAAAGGCGCGTCAGACGTGTTCCCACATATGGGAGATGCTCTGTATACATCAGGCGAGGGGTGGTGCCTGGGTAGAGCGTGTAGGAGGCAGGCCGTGACGCACACCGTAGGCAGCGTCGTCGCAGTGTTTTCTTTACAGCACATCAAAGATGGCGGACGGGGCTACCAACTCTCTTTTTGCGGTGACATCAGAAGAAAAGTGGAAAGCAGACGGAAGTTGGAACGGGGGAAGAAGCAACGTCAGTAACACGCCAACTCGGCTCTCAGATTCTTTGGACTTTACACTAGGGGACCTGGTGTGTTCAACGCGAGCCCTGCCGGGTATTATCCGGAGAAGGTCAGACGTACGCTGCATCTGTGAAAGGCCCGACAGTGAGAATGAGAAAGACAAACTGGGAGAGAGAGAGAGAGACACACATCCAGAGAGACTGAATGAGACAGAAAGACAGAAAAGGAGAGAGAGACACATACAGCGAGAAACAAATCCACGCAGAAAGAGACTCGGGAGACCGACCTGCGGGCGCGTTCTGCAGCAGCTGTTTGAGCTGGGTCTGGGAGAGCTCCGTGCGCGTCACCGACATGAGGACCCCTATCTGGGCCAGCTGGGCCTTGACGTTGGCCTGCTCCACGAAGCTGTACAGCGTGCTGGCCGCGATGCGCTTGGACGTGCCGTTGGGGGAGCGCTCCACCACGTACACAATCACCTCCGTCCTGGTGAGGGATAAATAAGGTTCAGTCAGAAAATGCATTTTAAGTGAGGCACTCATCGATGGTGTAAAATGAGGAATGCAAGCATTAAAAAATCATGGGGGGGGGTCTTGAGAAAGGAGGGCAACAACAAGCCAACCCAAGGTCTTTCCGGACGGTATAAACTGCTCCATTTACATCCACTTCTCCCCACTAATTGTATCCCCCGTTTCCCGTATTTATTTTTCCAGAACGCGTGTGAAAACCAATTCTCACTGGTCGTCGGGCAGGGCCTTGACCCCCTCCACGTTGACGGACAGCGACTGGTTGCTGCCCAGCAGCTTGAAGAGGGACTCCACCAGGTGCTGCTGCTGGGCGCGCACGTCCGCCTCCCTCTTGTTGAGGCACAGGGCCACCAGGCCGTCCTCGTCCTTGTTACCGGGGATGCAGCTGTAGCCCACCGCCTGCATGGCAGAGACACACACACACATTGATTTAAAGTACCACCCCATAGGCACACTGCATACAAGTATATGTAAATGCTTTTATTAATAATAATAATAATAATAATAATAAAAACTAGCATTTCCACATAATTTGAAGTCACTTTCTATCCAAAGCCAACCCAGAAAGCTTTCAGCTGGGAGTTGAATCCACAAGACGCTACCCTATCTCCTCATCCCATCCAAGCCCCTCCTCTGACTGTTCAGGTAACAACACGTGCTTATAAGCCTTCAATGCGGGCCGGGGTTCCAACAACCACCATCAATAGATCATCCTGCGCTCCAAAACAGAAGAGGGAAACCACACCCGACAGACTGAAGGCCCCAATCTGGCCGGAAAAGTCTTAACAGCTGGGGTAGGGGGAATTTTTTGGATTGGTTAACTTAACAAGGGTCACCGGGCATTTTTGCCTTTGCATTGCTGAGAGGGCTTCAACACAAACTCCGAGGATGCCCGTCCCATGTTTCACCCTGCAAATGTTTTTGAGTGCGATCCACACCTTTACAAGCACCCATCTTCTCCAGTCGCCCCGCCCCGCCGTACCTTGAACCTGCAGAAGGGGTTCTCTAGGCTGAAGTCAACAGCTGGCGTGCTGTTACTGTAGTAGCCCTTGCCCGTGCCCCAGTAGGCCTGCAGCTGGTTCCACTTGGCCAGGATGGCGTCCCTCTCGTCCCCCAGCAGAGTGGGTGCCGACAGGGCCGTCACCTGCTGGTAGAGCTGGGCCTGCCCATGCTGGGGCTGCTGGCCAAACAGACCACCTGAGAGGAGAGGAGAGAAGAGGGAGAAAGAGAGAGAGAGAGAGAGATTACCATGAGTAGGACAGTTAGACACCATGAAGTGCCGCATTCCCCCCCCTTATTCTCAGTGTTGTCTCTCACCTTGCTGCGGCTGAGCAGCCTGGATGTTGAAGCCCCCGAACCCACCCAGACCGCCCCCTAACGCAGCCCCGAATCCCCCCACCCCGGGGGCGGTGGCCGCCCCCAGTCCAGTGGGGAACCCAAAGCCCTTGTTCTGGGTGTTTCCGAAGAGGCCCCCTGGGAGGGCAGAAGAGGAGAAATTGTTCAGAAAAAACGAAAGTCACATGATGGTAACACGATTTAAAACCTTTTTTGTGACGCTTGACCTCATCGTTCTGTATCAGTAGTGGTTAAAGAAGAGTTTAGGGAATGAGAGGAAGGGAGTAGGGAGACATCTTGTGGCGGTAGGATGGGACGCTCATTACAAAAAGAAAAGCAGAAGTACATAGTTCCGATAAGTCGCAATAAAAACAGACACGTTAAGACTTTCTCAGAAGTTACCAATATTCCAGATTCGACCTGAAATAATGACCAAATCTTCCCATGACGAGGAATTTACTCTACCTGTTTTGAACACTGATTGATATGGAAACGTGTTCTTTTCCATAACTTCATGCCAGATAACCGAACACCTACCCAGCCAGCCACCCAAGAAGACAACCCCCTCTCAGACGCATAGCACATTAACAAAGATGTTTCTCATAGGTTAACAAGCCCTAAGAGTGCGGGGAAAAACAGGTTTCATTGCCAATTCAAATCCATTTAGTCCTGGTTGGAGCAGGCGGGAGCCCTACCTGTGGTGCTAGCGGGTGTAGCGAAGCTAAAGGTGGAGCCTGGCACGGCAGCAGCGGTGGTCGTGGCTCCAAAGCCCCCGAAGGCCCCTGAGCAATACACAAGGTGTTTAGAAAAACCTCCCGAAACAAACAGTGCATGCATGTAGTACACATGGACCGATGGGGAGAGATGAGGAGGAAAGGAGAACTAGTGACAACGTCATCAGCTTCGGTTTGGTGAGGGTTGAAAACCACTGTCCTCCAGAACCTAAACCTTACCCTAACCTAAAAATAACCTAAGAGTAGATCATAGAAGGCTGCAGGCTGGGCGTTCTGATACAGTGTGGGCTGTATCAGAAATTCAGAATATTCACTGCAACAGAGTAGTTCCGATCAATGCATTTTGTTTATGATCATATTGTTGCAAGAAAAACAAAGCAATATTAAGGCCTACACAGAGATCTCCTATTACTCGCTTAAAAGCAACACAAAAATAGTAACATTACAAATCTAAACTATACTGTATATGAAATGGATAGCAGACCTCCCAATACCAGACCAATGGTAGGGAAGCCAGGTTAATATTAAGGTGACTTAAAGTGCAAGTGATTCCGAAGACTGATATTTAAAATATAGTTTGCACAGAGTTCTAGGACGAAGGGGGGGGCGTTATCCCCATGGTTACGACAATCTACTTTGTGATTATTATTATTATTTTTTTATATGAACTGCACTACATACCGTGACACCAAAGACATTACATTTAGGCTTTATCCAAAGCGACTTACAATAAGTACATTTGTCATAAGAAGTGAAACAATACATTGCCGGTACAGTGTCGGTACAGTAAAGATGTTCATAGAACCAAGTGCAAGTACTAACCATCGCTAGGCTAACCCATTCCCCGTGTACAGCAGTGATAGCATTTACTGCAGATGCTACACAATTAAGTACTACGAAAGTGCAATGTAGATTAAGTGCGTACAATAATGCCGCTTTTCCACCGCACATGTAGCTCGACTCGACACGACTCGACACGACACGACTCGACACGGTAGCAGCACGGGTGCTTTTCCACCGCAAATAGTACCTCCTGGACGTGGGCGGGGTCGGCTGCGCGAAAGGGCCGTGACGTATTTGTGTACGCGACGCAAACAACACATACGCAACCCACACATGGACAGAACCCACATAACAACAATGGAGGACATCGATCGCATTACTATTATTAGCTGGCATGTTGAAGAAGTTGGAGAAGTGGAACATGTTGGCTGCGGCGCTGCTATGGATGTTACCAGCATGGTTGCCATGTCGCTCTCGTGACTTCGTCACACTCTCTGGCCAATCAGTCGCCGGCCGTCTGCCGACGTCACCTTTTAGCATCGGCTCAGCTCGCTTGGAACCTAGAGCGAGTAGGTACTAGAAAAAGCAGCCACTTCAGGTACCAGATACCATGGTACCGCGGTGGAAACGCAAAAAATGCGAGCTGAGTCGAGTCGTGTCGAGTCGTGTCGAGCTGGTACCATGCAGTGGAAAAGCGGCATAAGTGCGTACATTAAGTGCCAGGACGTACAACATACAATGGTGGCCGGAAGGTACCGCCCAGAAAGAGCGCCACACATCCACAAACACCTCATCACTGTGTGTTGAAAAAACTTCAAACACACGTCAACGTTATGAAAATTATGGACGTGGATGTGCACACAGATACTGATTAAATTAGGACATTTTTAAGGGGGCCACTACCTGTGCTAGCCAGGCTATTACCAACATTGATAACAGTGCCAGTGGTGGTAGCTGGACTAAAGCATGCAACACCCCCCTAAACCCACCAGCAGTGGGGTTTGCTGCTCCAAGACCCCCAAACCCTGCAGCCATTGGAGAGCAGGCAGCCAGAGACAGACGGAGAGAGAGGGCGACATGAAGAGGTTAGGGTAAGAAAAACAAATCATGCAATCTTGAAGAAACTTTATGAAAAAAATAAACTCTTCATTACACTTGATATGGGCATGCATCTTTAAGTTACTTGTAAAAAGCACAATCTCAAAGCATTTGTTTAAAGCAAAATGACACACACACACACACACACACACACACACACACACACACACACACACACACACACACACACACACACACACACACACACACACACACACACACACACACACACACACACACACACACACACACACGATAATAGAAGATACACAGGACACATTTAGCATTACTTTGTGAAAACCATTACGAATTCTAACAAAGCAAACGACTCCCGTTATATCCGAAAAGGGCACCTAACTGGACTAATATCTACAGCTATCCTTGGCTTGGTCGTGTACATGTTCGTGTGTAGGTCTTACCTGTTGCGGCCGAGCTAAACCCAAATCCTGGAGCTGCTGCAGCAGTTGTGGCTGCAGCCCCAAATCCAGGGGCGGTCAGGGCTGTGACAGAGGCAACAAAGAGGCACAAAATGTGCAGTCAGACTCAATGGCACTTGATACACCATACGGCTTGACCTCGTTCCAAATAATAGGCTGCTACAGCACAGGAAGATCGTCTTAGAAGTAGTGCTGACCAAACTGAAAGCACTATCATTTCCTGAGAATACATATTACAAATAAACAACATAGTACAAATGAAGACTATTTGGTTAGGACTTTTAGAAGATGTGGACAGGACAAGTGATGCTCCAACTACCAAATAGACGACATAGCACTATTTGTGTAGGACTTTAAGGAGATGTGGACAGGACTAAGTGTTGTTCTTACTACCAAATCCAGAGGCGGCAGTGGTTGTGGTGGCAGGGGCGCCAAAGCCAAATGCTGAGGATGCTGTGGTTTTGGCACCAAATGAACCAAATGAAAATCCAGTCGTGCCTTTATGATAGAATACAACATTTAATATGGGATGTCATGATATGGGTAGTGTAAATTATAAACGGAACAAAATCGCCATGTGGCTTAAAACCATCAGTTGTGGCTGTACACATGCAGCCGTTAATAAATCGAACAATGTGATCTAAAAATGATTACGTTCACCACTTAGAAAACTGTTACGAACGCTTCAAATACGAAATCAAATGAGATCATCTATAGACTCTATACTAAGCTTATGGGATGTGGTTCATCTTTTATACTGCTAACGTTAGCTGAGGAACAACAGCAGGCTACAAGTCTGTGATCTTTCTCTGTTGATTCAACAACGGCGGACAAATTTTGGTCAATAAATTCAGAATACATAGCAATACTTAATAATCGAAACGAAAGCCACATTTGGAGTTAAAAGTCTTACTGGCAGCAGGATTGGTGGGGGCGCCTCCGAAATTGAACGCCATGTTTAGGTTTGCCCTCCTATCATGTCCGTCCGACTATAAAATGCGGTAACAGTTGAAAGGTTCCGTGAGGATAATCTAGAGATGAAATCGCAAGAACATATTTGGGGTCCAATATACACACAAATAAATAAATGTTCTTGAATTTATGTTAATGCTGACCATATATATTTGTATTATTAATTTTTGGATGACGAACTGTTGAATCAAAACCACATATTCCTGGTTATAACCGAGTTATTATAACTAGCACGCACGCTTGATAAGTCCCGGTATCTGGAGCATTAAATGACTCTACATATTATGGCACTCCTTAACGCAAGTGTTAATTACTTGCTTATGTTAATATGCGATGAGGCTACATCATAAAAACTAGCATATACAGCTCAATAAAAACATACAAGGCAATTTGTAATAAACAATTTGATTGTATTATATTTCATGAAACACAAGAATCAATTACATAGAAAAGAAAATTCAATTTCAACTTTGAAATACGTAGCCTACAATTCTACAGATACGCCGCTATCGTTTTTAACTGAGCATAGCCAGGCTCGGTTCAAACAAGTTTGAACCGTTTGAGCCTATTCAGAATAAAAAAATAAATGTTGGCTACAAATTCTGTTCGATTTATTTAAAAGCTCTGTTTCAGCATTTTGCTTAATTCTGTTGGAAAAATACCTTCAATGATTTGAAAAAGCCTGGAATTTTTAATGGGCATATTGCATGGAAAAATGAAATGATATGTTGTATTTTGAAGCTCTCTTTCAAGTAAACCTTTGACATTTTCAAAGTTTCAGACCTGGTTAGACATTCTCTAATATCCTACCATTGGTAGATGAATCAAAGAAATGTAAATATTCAATGCCTTCAGTAACAGTTCAAAACAGTTCAGTGTTTTATAACAGCTAAGCCACAGCCATAACACAGACACATTGAAAATCTATGTGCAATGTCTTAATTTGAGTCTTAATTGTGTCTAAACCGGTTACATTTCTGAAACTTCTGTGGTACAAAAATGGATTTTGTCCAGACTCAAACTCACGAAGAGGTTGTAACAGTGACAAGGGTTAGAGCAACATTTTCACAGGCTAAGGGAAATAAACAAAGTAGTTGTAAGTAAAATATTTGAACGTTCCATTACCAAAATAAATGCTTGCATGGCACTACAAAGAAAAAACAAATATGAATAACTTCTATATATCTCTACAATTTTCCAACATTAGAATTACACAATCAACAAAAAAAACACAACTTTACAGAACAGTGAACATTTCTCACAGCTTTAAACTTGATGCGATGATATTAAACATGAAGAGGAATATATGCAGTTCAAGATTACAAGTCTATGTACAAACAGTGTCATAAGAGTGATGAGTTTGTATATATGAGTTTCTATTGACTAAAAACAATGAACAGCAAGACCATTACCATAACTATTTGAATAGACTGAAAATGTAACATAGGAAGGCTGTGGAATAAGTAACACATATTTTTGTTGTCAAAAAAGTGAATTGAGATGTACCAAAAGGAGTAAAGGCCTCTCCATTAGTAAATAACCAATTTCAAACACAGTAACTCTTCTAATACTTAACCGGACATGCCGCCAGTGTGTTTTTGAGACGATAAGTATCTATCATAGAGAATATTATAAAAATATAACTTTTATCAATCTCTTGCGGGACGTTGAGTAAACTCTCCTTATACTTATCATGAGTATGCTTATAAATACAGATGGAATTCTTTCCTCTCTCCGAAAACAATTTGGACCTCTATCAAATCCTTCCGACTGGCCGTCCTCCACAGTGGTGCCTGTGCGCAGACATGCGTCCCCTGCTGGCGAATTGTACTACTGCTCGGAGGTCAGAGGCGACAGGTGCATGTCTGTTCCGTTCTGGGGATCTTCCTTCTCTTTCTGACCCACGGCCGTGTAGGGTGAGTCGTCTTTGGCGGTAGTCTGCGGAGAAAACTGGTCACATGTTACAAAGTGTTGTTCTAGAAAGCCCGACCTTGCCTTGTTCACATGTTGCTGGACTAAAAGCTTGGATATAACAGGGTATCTGCAGGTTTCAGCAAGTCAAATTTAAGACTTTTTAAGACCTTTTTAATACCACCTTGAATGAAATTTAAGACCTTAAACCCGCGATGGCGGGGGCGATCCCGCTGTATTACAACCCAAGCATAGCATGTGTGTCACTCAATGAGACTCATTCAATTTTACTTTCTGTCTGTTTATTGAACATAAAGTGATACTCCAGGGCTCCGGACTAACTTTTTCCTTGGGTGCACTGGTGCGCCTACATTTTTAATTTGGGTGCACCAGCACGTATTTATGGTGCACCCAAGTTGTAAGTTGTTGAGAGGGGGGTGACAGCGTCTGGGCCCCCGGGCAGCTGCACCGGTTGCACTGTCGATATTTACGCCACTTATTAATAATATTTTCACCATTAAATAAATGCCTTCAGTAAGACCTGGGGGGTATACCACGAACCTCGTTGAACATACCCAGGCTTTCTTGGGAAAACCTGGCTCGACAGAGCCGCAACTCGCAATCAGTTAAATGGTACCACGACGCTCACTTTAGATTCAATTAGTTGAACCAGGTTTTCCGCTTTAGGTTCAATGCGCGTTCACATAAAAGGGGCGTTTCTCGCGTCATTTGAATCACCCTTATGCAAAATAAATCGCGCAAGAGCGTTGTATTTCATCCAAGGCGAGCAATGTATTATTATGAACTCCTACGAGGAATTCAAAGTTCAAATCACAGCCAAGGGGAACACGGTTGCCCATAATATGGCTAGGGTGGCGTGCTGGCAAAAATAGCCAACCGTGTTAATTCGTAAGTGAAAAGATTCTGCATATTGTCTACAAAATATTATGTATCATCATCCCTTTTACCCCCATATATGTGGGGCCCCATGAATTGCGAGCCCAAGTACCGGGAATGCACTCGATCTCCGACCCAATATCGGACGTGCACGTCAAGTTGCTTGCTTTTAGTGGCGTGGTTCAACGTCTCAAATATCAAAACAAAATCAGCCTTGTTGACGCTGCAGATTCGCTCGTTTCGGATGAAAGGCGCTGGTCCGAAGCGAGTTATATACGCCGTTTTGTCCCTTCCAGCAGTAAAGGTGCTCGCGATTTGAGAGTCAGGGAACATCAAACCGAAGAGATCTCCTATCCCCTCATTCGAGTTGTAGGACTGGTGCTTGACCACTGTGTTTAGAATCCACAACACCTCCGCTTTCAGTGTTGGTGTCGCACCAAATGCTACCCTCAGGTCAGTGCTAGCAGCGCGGACCGTCTGCGGCGGTGGCGCCGGGGCAGAGATGCAAAACGTAGAAATGGCTGGGGTCTGTGTGTGGTTCCTGGCAGAGGTTTTATGTTTTTGGCTCTGCATATGGCTGACGACAGCCTTAATCCCCATGGTGCCGAGCTTGAATGTAGGCTACTTTTGCACGGAATGCATCTGGCCTGTTCTGGGTTGGCAACGGACGCTATAGCCAACCTCGGAAACGGACGTCTTCCAGCCAACTGACGTTGAACTTGCATTTACCCATTGTTGCAGACTAGCTAGCAAGCGCGCAGACATCCGTTTATATATGCAGCTAGCAAGAAAGTAGCCCCTCGTACATCTCCTTCCCGAAAAGTCCGGCGAGAAAAATAAAAATTTAATTACCCTGCCCCGACAAATTTAAGACCTCCGAGTTATAAATTTAAGACCAGCATATGACATTTTAGACGAATTTAAGACTTTTTAAGGCCTTAAATTTAGAAAAATGAATTTAAGACTTTTTAAGACTTTTAAGACCTCCGCGGACACCCTGTATAAATACATATTGATATGTTTTAGTTGTAGTATGCGATAGAAATGTCCCTATGCCGTCATCGTATATAGTGATATCTTTCAACATGAAGCGGGTCGTAAACAAACTAAACAAGACAAACAAAGAACATAAACAAATCGTGCCACTTGGTTAACCACACAAACCTTTCCTATTGGATGGAGGATGATGAGGTGGGAGGGTTTAAAAGTGTATGAGGCTGACATGAAACGGTGGAACGTGAAAGCATGGTTGAAAGGACAAAGACAAAAGCCACACTTACAGAGGAAGCGTAGAGAGGCTTGGTGAACGCAATCTTTTTAACTTCCTTCTGCATGGGGGAATATCAGGTGACAAACATGCACGATGCTGTTAGTACGAATTGAAGTAGATGAGTTATGAATTATCGTCCATGTTGGTGAGCACAAAGTTAGTGTTTTGTAGTGATATCGTGTGAAGTTTTAATGAGGGAGCTCTAACATCAAATATGTTTTGAATAAGTTCAGCACAATAAAGTCAGAAGCAGACAAACGGACACATAAAAGAACAAATGAACTTATAATATTGGACCACATGCTTTTGTGAAAAACATTAAACATGAGATGTCTCACCTGCTGGCGGCGGCTGCGTAACAGGAGGATGATGAAGACGACAAGCAAGATGGCACCCAGGCCCACGATAAGGAGAGGGAAGTTCGACACCACAGTCTCTATGAGAAGCAGCTTCTTGAGTCTCTCTGCGGAAGCGTCGTCAATCTCCACAGTCTGTTGTGAGAAAACAGTGCCACGCCATGAGGGAACAAGCAATCAATAACTTTCAATTCATCAGATGCTTTTATCAAACAAAGATTACATTTAGTATTGATTCAACCCCGTCCAAACCAAATATTCAATATCCAGTGATTGAACGAATCACCCACCCCAAAATGCCTGCTTTCGCTAGTGAAAGTATGAAAAAGAGGGCTTACCTCGTTGATAAACATGACTGGAAAGATTGTGTCATTTAGATTCCTTGTTGCCCTGCAATACGTGCGAAAGAGCAGGAATAACATTTTGAATGATTGCTTTTTAAAACGTCATCTGATACAGCTGAAAACACCAAATACTCACGGGAAGTAGGTGATCCTGCCGATGTGGATGTTAACCTGGGCTTTCTTGCTCGCACGAACAGGAATCCCAGTGGTCTAAGTCCAACAGATACATTTCATTTATTTATATGGTGAACCATGAAATTATTTTGCCTCGGCTCTAAAAGATATGTCTTGAGTGAATGAATTTGATTTTGATTTGTTTTTTATCCTCACTAATGATCTTAACCTGTGCAAACATCATGGCAGCAAGGGGAACATTACTTAATTATTCATTTAATTATGGAACACTAGGGGGCGCCACAACATACCACTTGTGCAATTTATTCACGCTACTAACTATTCCACCCTGTCACGGTAGATAACAGAAGAACTGACCCAGGGCTGATGCTGGCCGTTTCGGCGGAGGGGGGGTGGGAGAGCCTTTTTATATGTGAGGTAAAAACATCTAATTTGCCGAAATTTAGTGACAGGTAATACAATTAAGACAAACAACGGTGGGCCTCTTAACTAATTTATATATTTTTGTAATTCAATAATGTAAAATATATATATATTTTTTTTTACAGACCTTAATTTTTGGTGTCCCCCCAGGTGCCCTACGCACTCTGCGTACTCTGAGTATAGGGAGCGGCGTGCCTGAACTGACCGCAGTTTGATATAAACACAAAAAATGTCTTACAGGGTTCAGATCCAGGAAGGTCTGGTGTAACTCCTTCACTGGGTTGAGCCCCGTTACGGCGTTGGCATATTTGGGGTCCCCAAGGTAGAAGTGTGGGAAGGAAGCGACCACCGGAGCGCCTGGGTAGAGAAGAGGATGTAAGGGCAGGTGGTAAGGAACTAATGAAGGATCCTGGCAAAGAGGGCTGAGTGGGCAGAATGGAAAGCGAATCCATATGAAATGGTAAAGAGGAAACTGGAATGTCAGCCTGGATGGGTAATATAATTATATTTTTCCCTTGGAAAATTACGTCAAATGGGGCGCCCAAATTCGAAACAAAAGACAGTGTTCTTAAACACCTAGTTTATACTGGAGATCAGAGATCAATATGCAAGAGCTAGAAATCCCTTGGCAATCCCTCTTTATTTTATTTATAAAAAGTAAAGAGTCTTTCCCCTATATGCACCTAGCAGCGGCGGTACGCCGCTGCTAGGTGCATATATGAAATATATATGAAATATGACCGCCGCTGTTGAATTTATTTTTTTTAACTAGAGAAGAGGAGAGCTTCATATTAACGGAGGAACTTCCGCAGATTCGGAGTTTGCGGTTCAATAGATCATCAGTGAAACATCGTTGCGACACAATTGAGTGTAGTAACCCAGAGAACCAGCTACAACATTGTTTTCATCCAAACGAGCCGTCTTTAGCGAACGGTGAATTGCATTGGCTTCTACGAGCAGTTGGGGTTAGGGACCGTCTGCAAAGTGCAAAACTGAATTGCATTGTCTTCTACGAGAAGTCGGCTTTCATCCGCGAGCTTAGGGACCGTCTGCAAAGTGCAAAACTGAAAACGACCACAATGGTAAAATTTCAATAGCGTTGCCATTATTGACTCTAGAGTAGGGCTGCACGATTATTGCCAAAATGATTATCACGATTATTTTGATCAATATTGATATCACGATTATTTACCACCATTATTCATTGAAAAAAAAATCTTTCGAATTTCTACCACCCCCTTGTGGTAGGAGCCACACACTGTGCTCAGCGGCAAATTGCCGCCAGGCCACGCCCCCCCCCCCTCCCCCTGTTTTCACACTTCCGCCGGACCCACGCAGTCGCAGACAGGTGTACAGGGAGCGCTTGGTTTGCTTTGCAGCGGAGGTTTACTGCATGGGCGGGGCTCGTTTCTTTTTTCGTTTTCTTTTTTTTGCGGACGCATTATTTAAAATTTAAATCAAAAAAAAAAAAAAATAATAATAATAATTTAAATTAAAAAAATATCGCGAAAATATCGCGGGAACACTAAGTGTCATCGTGGGACGCCAATATCGTCATCGCGATAAAAATTCGATATATTGTGCAGCCCTACTCTAGAGCCCCAAAACTTGTTCCATAGAGGCATGGCCTCTTCATGGTCCTACTACAACCTTTAATTTTGAAAAATATCTCTCTTATTTTTTAAGAATTTTTATTTAGGAACAATTTCAATAGCGTTGCCATCAGTGGCGAAGCTAGACCTTTTTGAAAAAAAACGTGCCTTAGCCCACCCTATCGTTTAGTCCTCAAATCGAATATTCTACCGTGTTTTTTTTACACAAGCAATGAGAGGATGGATGCTGTACACTAATGAACAGGCTCAAATGGGCTAGTGAAATCGAGCGCAACCTTCCTTCAGGAATCTCTAACCTCGGATTGGTGGGTGGGCGGCTCCTGTTTGACAAAACCAAAAATGCAGCACGAGCGCACCTAACATAGTTTCTGCTGTTTTGTCTGTCAAAGAGGCTAGCTAGTCTTTATCAGAAAATCCACGATTTCCAGCTGTGTTATAACATGACCTGGTAATAATAATACAATAATTTTAAAACCTTGACATAATATGTCAGGTGACTATTAAATGACAGTTGACCACAAGACGATTCTATATATGCCTCTTCTTGAATTGCTTCATGTTTTAGTCGGCAGAGCCTTGTAATGCTGCGTAGCATGATAAGCATGATTAGGTGCAAGGAGCAGAAAAATATCAAATATATATTGATATGGGTGCTAATTTTCTGTTGAAAAAAAATGCTGGCATTAGTTTATCAGCTGAGGGCATATTCATTGCTATAACAACGTGAGTTAATCAACAAGTACCACATGTTCTAATACCATGAGACTCAGGCAGCTGATAAAATAATGCCAGCAGTTATTTTTTAACTGAAAATTAGCACCCTTTTTTTTTTGCTTCAGAACAACAAGATTTTTTGGCATCAGAAGTTTTATAAAAATGTATGGGTCCCTGAAGGTGAGACAACATAGTTTAGTGCTCCCGAAATAGTGGTCTGTTTCTCATAGTATTCGACTAGTACATGTTGTACTTGTTGATTTTTTTGCATCAAAAGTTTTATAAAAAGGTATGTTGATACAATTTATAAATTGTATGGGTCCATGAAAGTGAGGCGACATCATGTTGTACCAATGTGTTTCAGTAACATATTCAGGAAAATATGGTTATTTTTGAGTGAAACTTAAACAAAATAAATTTAATATACCTCAATTTTGTTATTCGAGTTCACAACCATTGATTATTCCTTCATCCAAACAGTCTTTTTTCATTTCATCACTTTAGTGGTTCAGAACTGCATTATTTAGCTGACACCGCCAGCTATCGGCTTAGACATACAACAGCATAGTAACTAAGAAAATAAAAATAAAATCTTGCACAGGACTTTATATACTTCATATACCCCTGTGGCTGCCTGGGGTTGAGCCCCCCCAAAAGTCAGAACCTAGACTCGCCCCTGGTTGCCATTATTGACTCTAGATCCCTAAAACGTTTTCCATATGCATGGGCTCTTTATGGTCTTACTGCAACCTTATGTTTTGAAAAATATGTCTCTACTTATTTCTAAGAAATTTCTTTTTAGCAAAAATGTCAATATACATTTTTTTTAGCAACATTTTCAGTAGCGTCGCCATTATTGACTCTAGAGCCCCAACACTTGTTCAATAGAGGCATGGCCTATTTATGCTCGAGGCACAGACCTTTTCGATTGTTGTAGTATTTGGGTTATGGGATTTTAATGTATAGGGTGGTTGTTGATATAAATATTTTTTGTTAAATAAATGTAAATAATGTTTTTAAAGATTATACTTGTAATATGTTCAATCTCTCCTTATTTCCCTTGCTCATTAATGTGCACAAATGTACTGTATGTATGTTGCCAGTAGACACATAGAAACCTCCCGGCAGGGTGCGCTTTGCGAGCACACAAAAAAAATTGCACGCGAAAAACATTACATTTCACCTCCGCTGCTGCAACTCCATCCTAGGGGAAACACTGTAGTTTTGAGAACCAAAATTAACTCTCTCAGGTAGAAAGCCTAGTGTACAGTATGTTCATATAATTTAACCCAAGGTACTATCAAGGATGCAGTTTTTTTTTACACATGACCACTATAAATACCTCAAGTTATTAATACAGAACCTGCCAAGACAATGTTGATTTAATACGACCTCATACCTTCTGAATTCAAAACAAAGTACTTCCGTTTCCCTACAACCCATATCAGACACAATGGGTGCCGACATGACATGCTCGTCCCTTCTGTGGATACACTTTTGGCATGTCACACAGAATTTCCTATCTAATAATCTATTGTGGTGCTGTTCCTTCCCGTCTTTGTCAAAAATCTATCACTCAGCCTGGAGGCTCGTCTCTGTTGTGATCGTTTGTGGTGATACGGTCATGGATATGGTAGCCAACTCCTCTTCAACCTAACCCTATGGCAACAACACTTTCAAGTACTCTAATTGTTTCGGTGGAACATGGACGATGTTTGGTTACAGAACACCTGCAATGAATGTTGGTGATTTGGTATAAAATTTGAAAAAACGGCGTTGACATTTACTAAATAAAATATATTTGATACAATCGTGGCATTTTTACAAGATGGAGATCACCTATTTCCACCGAGTCCAGTATTGAACAAAAAATATAAGGCCTTCAAATACAGTAGCGTTAATGTTGCAGCGAGTAGCGGGCGATGTAGCATGCAAACACAACAGGGAAGGAAACTTTGTCGAGATTACATCTTGTGTTTGGATTTAATAAGTGATACGGTCTATTTTTCCCAGCTTCTAATGATTTAAGGGCTTGGCTAGTGCTCCCCGATGGGAGAAAAGAACAAACTAAATGGTGCTAGATGTTTCACCACCGACAGGGTCGCCGAACGACAGCATGCCTGTCTAGGCCGGCACGCAGTGTTATTTATAGTGACATGCACAGCAAATATTAGGGCATGTAGTTTGGGATTAATGTGTTTTATATATGTTTATATTCCTGATAAACTCTTTTCAAAAACATAACCTGATAATCACAGAATCAGGATCACGTGACCTTGTCCCGATCACTTGCGGAGGTTATGTCCCTTCGTCCCCTGTCAAACGAGGGTCAAAGGTCAACGATGTGTGTGCACATGCTAGGCTCTGAGAGCTCGCCCCGCCCTCTCCGTTCTGTGACCTATGCATTTGTTCAATATTCCCCCTAATTTTTCCACACGGAGTCCACACGGTTCTCAACCCGATGTGTTTGTGCAGGACTTCTCTCTCGGACTGCGTCAGTCTATCTCCCACAGGATACAGGACGCAAACATAAGCATAAAACAGCGGATCCTAGCAAGCGGATCCTAGCAATTCGTCTCTCACTGGTGTAAATATAGGTAATGCAGGGGGATACTCGTCTGCATGCTAAGACTGCTATCGTCATGTTTGTGTGCTGAAACTCAAGACTATATAGTGACAGCTGTAGGGAGTTGCCCAATGGTGCAGCAGAACTTCTATCGATAATGTATCATGCAGTTTGGCGTATGCATTTCCTACTTCCAATTATCCTTTTTATTTAGTTTCTGTGCTTAGAATACCGCCTTTGATTCGGCAAGGCCTGCTCCGACCCGCTGTACGTGGTGTTAAGGCTTAGTTATGGTTCCAAATCGACGCAACGCAAGGGGGTACACAGACCCATTGCGTCCTTGCGGACCCTCTTTTTGTCTACCGTAAGGGCCTGACGTGCGCCTCCCAAAAACTGCAACCTTTCGTCGAGGAGATGCAGCGGCACGGGCAGCGATTGGTCCGCTAACGAAAACCCGAAGCAGAACCAAAACAGATTTGAGACCGCGTCGAAGCATCTGCTAGGTCCTTGCGTTGCCTCGACGTGGAACAATAACTGAGCCTTTAGGGTGCGCATTGTCACTCACGAGGGGCGGGGGGGGGGGGGGATTGGCAATCTTGCATGGGGGCCCGTTCCTACTTCGTCACGCCACTGATACATATATCTTCCTGTCATAAGAATGAATGAATCTGCCGAACGATGACACTATGAATCGGGTCATACTACCGGTCGAAAAACTGATCAACCATTTCGCCGCATGCCTTTGGCCCTCTGTGAATCTGATCTCCATGACGGCTCTTAAGTGCTCTGTTTTCTTCACTCAACAGTGTTTCCCAGGGGCGGGGGGGGGGCTTCCGACCTCAGCTAGTATGCTTACCATCGAGGCAATGGGCCTTGCGGCGAGTCGACCCCCCCAAGTTTGATTCATATTCCACATGTCTCTCCCCCTCTCTCTCGGCTCACGCCTTCCTGTCATTCTTCACTGTCCTGTGGACTAAGTGTTTCGACATAGCAGCACTCGACAGGAGGTCGTCTGCAGATCCTCTCTCGGAATACACGCTCCCTGTTACCGCCGCCCGCAACCTATCCACTGCTGTGAGACCAAGTTTCACTTCCCTTGTATTGCCATTAAGATCTTTGTGTTTGTTACACCTACAGAGTTCAAAGGACGCCCTTCTGACCTTGACCATGCCTTGGCCCTGTAGGTCAAGCCTTCGTGCCATAAGGGGTGCTATGCATGGTCGGTGAGCTTCTACACGGATAAAAGAGAGATCACTTCCTCCGAGACCGGCCTCAGTTAAAGTTCATCATTAGTTCATTATTAAATCGAATCATTCATCATATTTAATAGTTTTGCCGGGAAATAAAAAAGGACACGATAAGAGAAAGAGACAAACAAGATAAAATGTTCTTTTTCCTGGAATCAAAGTCTCTGTATGCGTGTGCGTGTGGTGTATGCGACTGAAAACTCCTCACTGCTCTATTGATGGTTATGCTGACAGAGGCCATATCACCTTCAAACCCCAGACAAGCCTCACGTGTCTGGTGGCGCGGGCCTTCAGACTAAAAACAAAACCTAGTGGCCGGCAACAGCTCGTACCGGCGAGGTCACCTCAGCTCACACAGTACACACAGAACACACAAACACACACGTACACACACAGAGCGCGCGCGCGCACACACACACACACACACACACACACACACACACACACACACACACACACAGTAAACACAGCGTGCGCACACACACACACGCACACACACACACACACACACACACGCACACGCACACACACACAAGCAGACTCTGAAGGACAGCCAGGACATTCCATTGTGTCTGTGCACACATATTTGCTCCGACACACACACACACACACACACACACACACACACACACACACACACACACACACACACAGCCAAAATGTAAAGGCCTACACCGGCAAACACGCACACTCTCTAATCCTCCAGACCATAATGAAATATCACCCTCCTTTAGTAGCTTGTAAACAAGCGAGCTCGCAAGACGACCAGTAAGACAGTCCAGTAATGTGCGACAGTTGGGGCCAAAAATGCAACAGGCACAGAGCCGGTTCTGATGGGCCAGGGCCCCAGTGAGTCAGGCGGCAGGGCTTACTGTGTTCTCAGTCAGCCGGTAGGTAGGAGGAACGTTCCGGAGCGCTGCATCACATGGCTAGTTTCAGGGGGGAGGAGAAAGGGGGGGGGGGGATTTGCTAGTGACGTGCGTATTGTGTTATTACTGAGGGGTGCTAACGTGAGCATTGCGGCTAGGGTGTCGTTTTTATCTCCTCGCCGAGTCAACTCGAGAAACGCATTCACTAATGTCCCCGTTTCCCCCAACGCCGGTTTAGAACGCGCTTTAAACGCTAAGAGAAAATAAATTATACAATTAGAAAATAATGACAAGTATCCCCGCGTCCGTACACGAGAAGAGAGTACAACGGAAAAGAGGAACCCGGCCGTCCTTCAGTCTAGAGAAGAGGGAAATAAGGGGAAGTGAGCTGACGCCCGGATGGCGATGATGGTGTTGGGAGACAGGGCTGGCTTTCTTACCCTTTCGGCAGGGGCTGACGTTGAGGACGCCAGAACCCAGGCACTCCTTGGGCGTGACGCAGAAGCCCTCATTGGCCGGGTTCTCCTCCTTGCTGGCCAGGACAGCTCGCGGCGGCGTGAAGCGGTACGCCGGGATCCCCTTCACCGTCACGTCCTTCTCGAACTCCATGAAGATAGACCTGGAGTGCGAGAAGAAGTCACAGTGATGAATGGTTGGATGGTGAATGGATGGTGAGTCGACTGCATTTATACAGCGCTTTTGTCCAAAGCGCTTGACAGTATTGCCCCGACATCCACCCATCCATGCACACATTCACACACCGATGGCGGCGTCAGCCATACGAGGCGACAGCCAGTTCACAGGGACCAGTCGGGGTGAGGTGCCTTGCTCAGGGACACCTCGACACTCGCTGGCTAGGAGGAGAAGCCGGGGATCGACCTAGCAACCTTGCGGTCACCAGCCGACCCACTCTTCCTCCTGAGCCACTGCCTTGTTTAAGGCCGCAGTCATAACATCCTTTTGTTCCTTCATGGAGGTTAGAAGATAGAGAGAGAAAGGGAAGGCGGATGCCGGTTCGAACGTTATGTCACGAAAACAAGTCCAAGGGTGCAAAGTTCACTTTGAATTTGTCACCCTGCCCTGATTTCGCTTTATTTTGTGACGGTTGTCGAAGAACCCTTCGGTGTTGGACATCACACAAAGAAACGCAATATCTGAGACACTACACTGTAAAAATGTTGAGATGATATAACAGCCAACGGACAGTTTTGTAAACAATACTGGGGGTCGCCATGGCTGGGAAGTCGGCTTTTTGATGAACAAAACAACAGTGATCTGTAGTAATAAAGTGCTGTCTGGTCTGCGGAGCACCCACGGGTGCCATGGAGAACACAAAGCATTCTATACAGCCCCGGCCAACTGGCAGGGAGGACACCCATGGCTGCTGCATCAGCCCACATTTGCGCAAAAAAAAACGTTACTGGCCCTTTTACCCCTGGTATTTTAATGAGGAGCAGTGAGTAAAAAAGAAGGATCTTTTTGGACACACAACTTTCTTCCACCCAATCTTTCTCTCTTGTGAAATCGTGGGAAACCTTTTTCAACCCGTGTGTGGACTGGGTCGTACTGGAGGCCTGGTTTGTGTTAAGAGTGTTAGAGGAGTGAGACGCCTCAAAGGGAAGCTCCGCTATCTAATGGACAGAGATCAGTTGCACGGTCATTTGAAGACCTACGGACGGGGAGCGAATCAAGCCAAAATATGAATATGAATCGTAACCTGTTAACAAAGCAAACGGATGCATTCCGGGCAGCGTCTGCATTCAAGTTTTCCATTGAAAACAAATTCTGTCGACCTAATGCTTGAATATCTCCCTCAAGAGCTGCAAGTTGTCCCAATTTCAACCGGTTGCCTCGCTCTTAATATAAGACCGCTCTGTAACTCAACCTGATACATGAGGACAGCTGGGATTTGGTGTTTGAATTAGACTCTTTCAGGCGCATTTTCAAAACAGCAATGAATACAGTATTATTAAGTAAATAAAGTAATGGAGGCTTGTCACTGCTTGACCACTGGACATGTGGTCCTCAGATCTTCATATGTCCCACAAACGGTTAGGGGTCAAGTGCTCAGGGTTTTAAACTCATGAAAGCCCTTTGACGTGATTGATACGGCTGAAAAGAGGAAGAGTATTGTACGTGTGGGTGCGTGGGTGTTTTGTGTGTGCGTGACAATGTTTACACAAAGGGTTATAATATAACATGTAACACACTTCCGAAATGTGTTAATGTGGAAAGAACAAGGACAAAAAAGAAAGGGGGGTGGGCCTTCCCCTTTGGAGACCAAAACAAGGATGTTCCCTCACTCAGCCTAGCGCTATACAATCAGTAAGTGGGTGAAAGTGTTGAGGAAGCATAGAGGTGGCGGGGGGGGGGGGGTTCCTGACATGTATCCAATGGGGGCCTGGGGTCAAGGCTTCCGAATAGATTATTTCCACACTGCACACAACATTGAGGGAGGGAGGGAGTGAGAGGGAGTATGTGAGGGAGGGAGGAAGGGAGGGTGTTTGCGGTGTGTAACTGTGCTACAGGTCAAGGTTGTCGGCGCTGAAAAAAGTTAAACTGGACGTCATGGGCACATAGCGAGCATGAGGACATTGTCTGGCCCGCCCAATCCGAGATTGATGAGCGCATTAGCCAGCGGACACATTTCAGAATTCCTCTGTCATCTCACCAATGGCGGTGGGCGTCTGATCACCTGATACTCTACACCGGCTGACCAGAGTGGCTGCGGCTTAACCTGTCAGGAATCCTGGAGGAAGGTGTTGGTACTGGAATATAGTCGCATCAGAATGGGGAAGAAAGGGAATAAAAGGCAACCCAAACCAAGCCCCCCCCCTTTAATGACATACTCAGATTAACAGCAAGTCACTTTGAATAAAAGCTTCTGCTAAATCAAAACACAAGGAATATAGTCACATCGGAATGAGAACCAAAACCTAGGTTTACCCTTAGCCTAATTCTAGCCCTTAACCTTAACCACCCAAAGTTTGTACATAGCATATGTAAGGGATAATCCTGTTTAAACCCTAAACCTGAAGCATGGATTTGGTATACGTAAGGGATAATCCCACCTAAACCCAATGCATGGATACAGTATGGTAAAGGATAATCCCGCCTGAACCCTAAATTGAATCACAAATCATGGATTAAGTTGAGTAAGAGATAATCACACTTTCACCTTGGCCTCTTTAAAATCAATCCAATAAGGGTTTTGACTGATACTTTTGGCAATTCTGTCTCAAAATTTTAACTTTTAGCGTGCCCTGTCCGTTGTGTTCCTGGACACACAAATGGTTCGTCCAGAGAAATACATGGGTCTAGTTTATGTCTCCAACGCAATCCGCGTAAGATTCAGATGGAATACAAATGTTAGCTCATGAGTCCAGTAAATAGAGGAGATATTGATAACGACCTTGCAACATAAAAGCGTTGCTAAATGATTCCCATCTAAATCCCGTAGGCCAGCCCATTTTATAGACCATGTGAGATTTCCCAAACTGAATAAATATGGCACGTATCTGAACACAAACGCTGGGTTAACCTTGGGGTAACCTTGATGAGTGATATCGCTGATTATTCGCACCTTAGTTTTTAGTACCTTTACATGCACTTGTTAGCTAGTATCCCCATGTCAGTGTAAAATGGCAGATGTGAAGAGGCCAATATCTGAGCAGTTACATAACTTCGCAGAAACTAATTTTAGTGTTAGAAGTGGAGCTCTTTATTTTTGCTATCTTCTTAACTGCTAGTATGTCCTGAGTTAATTTCTGAGTTATTTTAGCTCGCGGAGCGCTGACCAGCTAATGTGAGTTTGAGGAAATGTTTTAAATTGGCTAAGGTAGCGTTGATGAGACCGTAGCCGTGCAGTTGTGTTGCCATGCAGTTACCGGAAGTCTCTCCAGCCAATCAGAATCCACTATTCACCCGGCACATGGAATGACCGTCAATCATATCACATCTTCGAGTATGCAAGCATTTTCTTTGTCCTTTCAAAGAGTTTACCAGGGAGGGTCATCTCAGTATTACGGTAAATCTGATTAAAAAAAAATCGGAAATACCTAATCTGCCACCTCATCAAAACCATTCTTTGTTTTATCAGAAGTCTTGAGAAAGGCAAAGGCCATTAGAAATGCCCCTCCTCTTGGCTTCGTAGGAGAGATCATAAAACTTGTTTTTCAAAACAAATAGGTCAGCACATTTAAGGTCTAAATCGAACGAGCACATAATAATTAGGGGTTGGAATCTCTTGGCAACTCACGATTCAATTCGATTCCGATTATGAGGTCAACGATTCGATTCTGAAGCGATTATCGATGCATCTCGATGCAATTTTTTTTTTTATGTACATTTCCATGCGTGATTTTCAAAAATATATATATCTGGGTTTGCTACTCAGAGTTTGCTAATCACTTCCTACTTTTGTGATGATCATTAAAGACATCAACAGATGAATTAACTTATCTAATATTTCATAAGAGAGAAAGCTTTTGTCACAAATATGACTTTCTATGAACAATGCAATAATCAATGCAGCTTGCATTATTATGGAAGCACAATATGGAAGCATGCAAAAAATTGGTTTCAGTTTTATTTTCTTTCTAATCTTTCATTTCTATGTCATTAAAGGAAAAGCTGCTCTTGAATTAGAAGGAGTTCTTGTGTCTGGCTGTGAGTTTGCACGCATGCTATGCGTAGGCTGAATCGAAATCTTGTCAAGACAAATCAGATTGGCCAATACACACTGAAGATAAATTCAATGATTTTAAAATTACAAAAATTATCCCTCTATGGCGAACAGAATGTTGCAGCAGGCAATAAAAAGAAAAAAAAGAAAAATCTTTTCATCTTTTTAATTCTGATTATTAATTTATCTGCATCGAGACAGAATCGTTCTAGCGAGATTCGCGATGCATCGAAGAATCGATTATTTTTCCCACCCCTAATAATAATATCACATATTTGTGTATTAAAGCATTTTCTGTGTCCTTCCAAAGAGTTTATCAGGGCGATTCATCCCAGTTTTACAATAAATCTGAAAATAAATAAATAAATTTTATTTTACCAGAGGTCTTGAGAAACGCAAAGGCCATTGGAAAGGCACATCCTCTTGGCCTTGTAGAAAAACATTGTAAAAAAGTGTTTCCAAAACTACGAAAATTGAGTCAGCACATTTCAAGTCTAACTCTAACGATCACATAGAACATCATCAAACGCTTCAAAAATCCAAAGCGCTCTCTCTCTCTCTCTCTCTCTCTCTCTCTCTCTCTCTCTCTCTCTCTCGCAACCTTCCTCTTCTCACCTCATTGTACATCTTAAAAAAAAAAAAGGCCCTGCTCCTATACACTGCGGCTGGCCATACTTCCTGATGTTTGTGTAGCAGGAGTCCCTCACAGTATAGGATGCGGATGCATGTCAAGAAAACAGTCAACTGTTTTGCTGCCAGGCGATCCGGATATTATGTTTACAACCCCTGGGGTTCAAGGCCTGTGGTCATTATTCCCATGCAAACTATAAAAGGCTCCCCCCCTGCCCATGCACGCCATACTCTGCGGAAAGTTGAGGCAAGCTTCCAGACAAGAACGGATAATCATCTTATACGGCTTGAAAACATGCTGCATGTCAAATGAAACACTAAACACTAATTTTGATACATTTATATTTAGCTTACAATAAAAGATTTAGCTCTAAAAAAATACTACCTGTGGAGGCTGGCTCACTCACCACGGACAAAAATAAATGGTTCCTTTGTTTAGAAGCTATCACTGCATCTTCAAACAACATCAATTCTAGATTTGGGATCATGAAACACATCATAAAGAAACATAATTTATTTATTCTAACACACACAACACACACACACACACACACACACACACTCACACACACACACACACACACACACACACACACACACACACACACACACACACACACACACACACACACACACACACACACACATATACACCCACACACAGACACCAGACACACAAGAGTAGCGGTTGTTGTGCTTCACATACCGGCAAAGGTCCGATGTAAACACGTAGAGGCGCTCGTCTCTAGACAGCAGGGGGTGGAAAGCGCTCCCATCTGTTCCATTGATGGAGTTGCTTTGGTTTGAATTCCAGAATGTGAGCTGGCTGCAAACACACAGCGGGCACACCGCATCAGCATCATGTTGATAAGGAGTTGTGGTGTAAGGTGGTTGCTTAACTTTTAACAATGAATTATATTATCGGGATTCAGCTAATGTAATAACAGTGTACATCTGACACAGGGTGTGTGTGTGTGTGTGTGTGTGTGTGTGTGTGTGTGTGTGTGTGTGTGTGTGTGTGTGTGTGTGTGTGTGTGTGAGTGTGAGTGTGTGTGTGTGTGTGTGTGCATACCTTTGACCGCTCCATGTATGAACTCGACCATAATCCATGAAGTTCTGCTTCCCGGTGTGGTACACAAACTCCCCACCAAGAGATCCGTTTTTCTAAAATCCATTCAGACTTTAAGTTGCGGACCCAGACTCTGATTTCAAAATCTCAAAAGGAAAGAAAACATTTGCAGAAGTGACTTGAATAAAACCAGAAATAATAACAATTTGTGTCAGCTCATTCGCGTAATCGAGCAATCGCACACAAAATACATTTCAAAGTGGACCGGCCCACTTCCCGATCTTCCCGATCTCCAGTCTGCTGCTGCAGAGTGAATTCAAATCGCCGGCACAACGGGCTGGGGGTCTAACACCGATATATATGTATACTATAACTGCATTTCACATTAATTGCAAATATCCCGCTGCTTCGGGTTTTCCTTTGTAGGCGCGTTGAGGGGAGGCGCGGGCGAATCCGCTGTCAGTGCGTGTGCAGTGTATCAGTGATACGCAGGTTCATCCAATGAGTGGTAGTGTACCCGCGCACCATTGGCATGTATCCGCGCTTGTCTCTGTGTGCCTGTGTGAACGAGAACGACAGGGAGAAAGAGTGCTAGGCGGAGATGAATGAACGATAATTATAATTCAAAATCGCGCAAAAAAAAGAATAAAAAAAGCAGAAAGAATTTGTGGCGCTCGGTGTTCATTCTGTGGCGCTGGGCCACACATTGGTCTTTGTATTGGAAACACTGATCACTGTGACAGGTGTCCATATGTAGGGCCATCATCTATAATTCAATAATGTCGCATATCACGTTGCTTATGTCCACCTCAATTGTTGACAATAATCACGTCAATGTTTTGCGTCTCCATTTCCACCGCCCTTATTAAGTCGGCAGAAATAATGAAAAACACTTTTTGGGGGAATTCTATCGTCTCACCTTGTACATCAGCCCAAACACCCCCTCCACCTCCGGGTTGGTGGTGGCGAGGCTGACCAGCATGGGGTCCTCGTAGCCCCAGAGCAGCTCGGCCACGGTGCGGGTGGTGTACAGGCCCACGCCCATACCTCTCATCCAGATGGAGGCAGCGGACGCCTTGAAGAAACCCTTCGCCTTGTTCATCACCGCCTGGGGGGGGTCAGGGGGCCGGTCAGAGGAGGAGGCAGCAGGAAGGAGGAGGAGGAGGGAGACGAAGAGGTGGAGGGGGAGGAGGAGGGAGAAGGAGAGGAGGAGGGGGAGGAAGGAGGAGGGAGGGGGGGTCAGGGGGCCGGTCAGAGGAGGAGGCAGCAGGAAGGAGGAGGAGGAGGGAGACGAAGAGGTGGAGGGGGAGGAGGAGGGAGAAGGAGAGGAGGAGGGGGAGGAAGGAGGAGGAGGAGGGAGACGAAGAGGTGGAGGGGGAGGAGGAGGGAGAAGGAGAGGAGGAGGCAGCAGGAAGGAGGAGGAGGAGGGAGACGAAGAGGTGGAGGGGGAGGAGGGAGAAGGAGAGGAGGAGGGGGAGGAGGAAGGAGGAGGGAGGGGGAGTCAGGCAGGAGAGGAGGACATTGAAGATGAGGAGAAGGGGGGGGTTGAAGAGGTGGAGGGGGACGAGGAAGATGAAGAGGAGGGAGACAAAGAGGTGGAGGGGGAGGAGGAGGAGGGAGAAGGAGAGGAGGATGATGAGGATGAGGGGAGGAGGGGGAAGAGCAGGAGAAAGAGAGGAGGAAGAAGAAGGACAAGGATAGAGGTGGAAGAGGAGAGGGAGGAGGGGGAGTGGAGGAAAAGGACGGGAGGATAAAGGACAGAGAAGTATAGAGAAAAGTATAGAGAAGGAGGACGTATAGAGAAGGAGGAAGCATAGAGAAGTATAGAGAAGGAGGAAGACAAGAATGTGGAAGAGGAAGTAGGAAAAAGAGGAAGGAGGAGGAGGAAGAGGAGTAAGAGGAAGAAAACGAATTGCTGAACTGCGAGGCCCAAAGAGTCTCCGTTGGAATTGGTTGTTGGGACTGATGGGTCTGAGGGGGTTCATTTAGTTCACTTTGTGCAAAGTTGTTCTGATGGGTGGAGACGCGGGATGGGGGTGGGGGGTGGGGGGGGTGGGCACAGTAGGCCGTGACCTACCCAGGCTGGAATGTTGATCGTGTTGACGACATCATCAGCTGGGTCACCGACGGATTTCTCACGCAGAAACACAAAGGTCTTGGGGCAGTAGGCCGAGACCTTCATGCCGTCTTCCGCCACGGTCACGTTGGCCTTAGGCCTGTACTCTCTGGGAAGGCACCGACGAAAACACAAAGACGCCTTGATTCGTTTCAGTGGAAAACAACAGGGTTGTGATATCCATCACAGCTCGTGTAGCGGGGGACCATGTAGAATGTGTTAAGTGATGTGTATGTACGTCTTGTGTGTGTTTCTTTGACTTTATTCTGTCACATTTCATTGTGTCTTTGTAGTTTGTTTTTCTTTGTAGGTGTAAACGCTGTATTATGTGTGATTACGCTGTCTATAACACAGGTGGGGTTTTCGACGCATAACTGTGTCGAGTACAAGTGGCGAGTACAAAACAGAAATGCACTGGTAAGATGTCATATTTCCGCTGAGGCCACTGCGGACCTTGATATCATCTGTCATACCCCACCCTTTCAGTGGTGGGGTATGACAGATGAACAAGGTCACCTGTACTCACCTGTACAGTCAGATTTTATTTCATTTTACACACGCTTAAACAGTGAACAGGGAGGGGTTCAGAGGACGGGACAGTAGTTTTGCTGCTGGCTCCAAACTAATTATTTAAAACAAATAATAAAATATTTTGCCTTTGGACAAATTTTCACTCTGAGCTCCAGAAACATGCATGGATGTGTATGCGCTTGTGCGTGTGTGAGCCAGTTAGTGTGTGTGCACGCACGTGCAAATACTGGTCGAGTGCATGCGCGTGTGTGCATTCCCATTTCCGCTTGAGGGTCCTCCTAGTCCTACCTGTACGTGTAGGGTCCGACCTGAGACAGTACGGCCATGGCCCCTCCCTCCACCTCCGCCAGATTGGTAATGTTGAAGAAGAAATACTGCATGTACACGGGAGGGGGGGGGCTCTTCCATGACTCGAACACCCGGCTGCCCTCCGTCAAAGTGATCTCCTGGGAGACGACGAGAAGAGGGCACACACAGAGCTCTGTGTCAGAAACAGCTGCGTTACGGTTGGACCGGCAGGGCTGCGACGGAGGCCGTGATGATGGAGTACATGGGAACACGTATAGTGTGCGGCGGATTGGAAGCTACCACTGTGTGCAGTGCGAAACACAAGAAATATAGTAATGACAGCTGGGAGTGCTCCTCAGAGGTAGTGGGGGTGCTCTGTTAGTGAATGAATTATGTGCAACAGGTGTTTTGAAAGGAAGATAATCCACCGTTTATTTGAGAGGACGATAATCAACAGTTTTCTTGCACATGGATATATCTACCGTATTTTCCGCACTATAAGGCGCACCGGAGTATAAGCCGCAGCAGATCAATTGAATGATGTGTACATATATAAGCCGCACTGGACTATAAGCCGCAGGTTTTTTAATGTTTAATTACCATTCGGGCTGGCCCGAATGCCATTTTTCAGGCTTTGAATACTAGATGGTTTTTCCAAGCGAATATTCGAATACTCTTCCAGAAAAAAACACCATCAAAAACAACATCAATAATCCCTATATACTCCCTGGAACAGATTTTGACAGTATCTGCATATTTTGTTGAATATTTAATAGCTTTTGAAAGTTAATTAGTAGGCCTAAGTAGGTTGAAGTTCCTTAGATTTTCCCCGTGAAAGCGAACAGCTGTTGCTCCGTTCCAAATCAGCTGTCCTCTGCCATCTCAGCCCTTACGGGAGCTTTCCAATTCATCCTGGAACGTGCATCTTTTCAGGGAATTTGTACAATAAATCCATAACAAATACCGAATATTGATTGTCTTATGTGTCCATATTATATCCATTATATTGTCCGGGTATTCCCAAGACGCTCACGCTCTGCAGTGCAGTATAAAGTAAAGGGAAACAAGATATCTATTCTTCCTCCACCTCTCTCGCTTCTCTGCTTGGCGTCGCTTATAGTTTGCCTCGCTCGCTCTGGTAACGTCACGTACGTGAAAAAAAACAACGAAGCTCCGAATACTGATTTAAGATTTGAATACTAATTTTCCGAGTGGCCGTTAGCTATACAAATCCATAGATTAGCCGCACCGTTATATAAGCCGCAGAATCGAAAAATGGGGAAAAAAAGGCGCGGCTTATAGTCCGAAAATTACGGTATATGCAAATATAACCGCTCCGACGGATAAAAAGAAACACCATGGGAGCCCTTGTCTGTGTCTGTGTGTGTGTGTGTGTGTGTGTGTGTGTGTGTGTGTGTGTGTGTGTGTGTGTGTGTGTGTATGTGTGTGTGTGTGTGTGTGTGTGTGTGTGTGTGTGTGTGTGTGTGTGTGTGTGTGTTAGTGTGTTTGTGTGTGTGTCTGGGGGCACACACACACCCATGACCATGAGAGCACACACACAGAAACACCCGTGATAGAAAACACACACACACACACACACACACACACACACACACACACACACACACACACACACACACACACACACACACACACACACACACACCCTTGAGAGCACACATACACACATACACAATTAGGTAGTGGGATGGTGGGGGGGAGAGAAACGCTTCCACGGTTCCTTTGTCGACGGTTGCCAACGGCGACCCAGCTGACAGGTCATGTGGTTACGGCCAGCCGGTGCCTACTGGTTGGGGAAGCAGTGCGACTGTAATGCGCCCAAAGAGCCCCCTGCCAACCCCGGCAGAGAGCACTAATCTATCCATACCACACTGCCCTAACGTCTGTGGGGGGGGGGGAAGAACAGCCCCCCCCCCCCGAGAAAGAAGACCAGACTGTGATGCGTTACGGAAACAACAAAAACAATTAAGTTTGGTTGCGATACAACATGGTGGAATGTGGTGCTGGGCTGGTTATGGACTAGCCCGCAGCTCATTCTGCAGTGCTGCTTATTTTTAAGGGGCGGGCCGCCCCTCTCGCCCAGTCGGGGGTCCCCTCTGTTCGCTCAACGACTAAAATTCAGCTGAGTTGCCAAGGACAATAAAGCTGTCACCTTGGATTGTGGAACGAGGGGGGGAGAGAGGGAGAGAGAGAGAGAGAGAGAGAGAGAGAGAGAGAGAGAGAGAGAGAGAGAGAGAGAGAGATGGGTCTCTATGGGTCCTCTACTTTCATGGTGAAAACAAACAATATGCAAAAAAAAAAAAAAAGAATCAATGGGAAACCACAACAACAACGGTCTGTCTTCTAGCGCGCGCTGCCTTCTATAGAAACCACGAGACAACTCCCAGTAGGAAAACACATAGAACAGGTGGATACACATACGACGGAGGCCTTTGATGTTGAAACAGCCTTTGGGTTTGTGAGAGAGACCTATGGATATGGCTTTAGCAAAGACATTTCCAAAGGAGTCTAAACTCAATCGTTCAATCAAAATGACAATGTCCTTTTTTTGCCTATTAATAACTATCGAGAAACATATTTTGTCTGGGGGGCGGGAAGGGTCACCACAATACTCACACACACAGACACACACACACACACACACACACACACACACACACACACACACACACACACACACACACACACACACACACACACACACACACACACACACACACACACACACACACACACACACACACCACGCTACCACGTGAAAGAACCGACCTACAACCCCCCCACCTCCATTTCTGTTCATTTATTTTTCAATGGGGTCAGCCGGTGGAAAGAGGCTTAGAGGCGGAGGACCTGTTAGCGAAGGTTTACACCAAGTGAGCTCCTTCAAGCAAGGGGGAACCTGAACACACAATGCTGCCATTCTGAGGCGATAAGTTCTGTGCACGCTTTTATTTTGGCTGAGGTTTCTGTATTGTTTGAAATGAGGGCCCTAGCAAGGCGGGGAGGGATGCCTCTGCTTTAATAGTACCCCCCAGCGTGGTACTTCATGTGTTTTCAGATAACCTAATGCCCTCCTGCATTGAACGTATATTAAAGGTCCCATGACATGCTATTTTATGTATTCTTTAATATAGGTATTAGTGGGCAACCAACACAGTAGTATTCAAAGACGTTCCCGAAATTCAGCCGTGGTGCAGACAGAGTTACAGCCACTCCGAGCCAGTCGCACATTGAGCTTCCCCCAAATGCGCCGTTTCGGTGTCTGTAGCTATAATGCAAATGAGGAGGAGCGAGGCGGGTCAAGGAGGAGGGTGGGGGTGTGGCCCTGAGCAGCTTGCAGACACGGTACCATGAGCTCTGCTTACAGTGGATGTATCGCAATGGCGAGGCGCACACAGCCTTTAGCCGTGTTCTGTAAATATTCTAGAACACACGGGAGTCCTGGAGCTCTATATCTAAATATTATCATATAGCCTACATAGATATCTATATCATATAATATATATTATCACAGCCAAAAGCTGTGTGAGCCGATATTATAAATCTCAAACGACCGCGTTGGGTTCTCCGACGTTCCTGGTTCTTCCGCGTCCACATCAATGTGAAGTAGACTGAACCGCGACAAGGAGGAGAATGGGATTGTTGCCGGGCAGCGCTTAGGCACCTCCGCCTCCTGCAGCGCCGAGGCGGTGGTCCCTCGGCAGCGGGAAGCGGGGCTCAAGCAGGAGATATTCGCCGCCAACAATCCCTTTCTCCTCCAGGTCGTGGTTCATGTTCTTGAGGGAGTCAAAGCCAAAGTTCCTTCCGCCCAATTCATTCTCGACCTTGGCTGAGATAGATAACCCCCACTACGAGTCTCGTTGTAGAAATACCAGAGACGAGAGTCCGATGTGTTATGCGCCATAACACCAAAAGCAGAACGGTTATCCAAATAACAAGGAAGTGTACAACACTTGCGTTACAGTCCTGGAGCACTATATCTAAATAATATCATATAATACATAGATATCTATATCATATAATACATATTATCAGGGCCAAAAGCTGTGTGCGCCTCCAGACGATATTACGAATCACAAACGACTTTGTCGGGTTCTGCGACGTCTCTGGTTCTTCCACTTTCACCTCAATCTGAAGTAGACTGGACCGCGCGCTGCCTGCTGCCGGCTGCCCGCTGCCGGGCGGTGGTGCTTCGCGGCGATGGTGTCTCGCGGCAACCGGCGGCATGACGCAGTTCATGTACTTCAGCGAGTCAAAGCCAAAGTTCCTTTCCCCCCAATTCCTTCTCAACCATGGTTCAGATAACCCCTACTACAGTCTCGTTGTGGAAATACAAGAGATGTCAAAGAACCGACAAGAAACACTTGCGTTACAGTGTGTGTATTCACACACATACATGTGGCGCTCGCAGTCGTGTCTCATTGGCGGGCCAACGTCTCTGGGCGGGCCAGGCAGAGTAAGGGGAGGAGCTTAGATGCTCTGTGACGACATACCTAAAGACATTCCAAATCAGCGCACTTGAGCCTCCGTTTTTCAAAGGCGAGCAGAACAGCTAGTGCTCGTTTTAGACCAAACGCAAGTTTTAGCCACTGGGGGACCATAGGCAGGCTAGGGGAACTCATATGTATGTTAGAAAACCTCATACAGTGAGATTTTCATGTCATGGGACCTTTAAAGTGTTGGAAGGTGGTTGAGGTGACAGCCATGTTTGTTTATTCCAATTGTTAACCAATGGGTACTGTTTATGAAGGTGCCTCAATTGCACTCCTTTGTACAGTTCTTGTACGAAACTGACCAACACAGTTCTCTGACCAACGCAGTACTCTGGCCAATGCAGTACTCTGACCAGCACAGTGGTCTGAAACAGCCTGCAAACAATCACATGTCATCATAGTCAACAAAAAGTATTTAGACTAACCCTAACCCTAACGCCTAGTGATGCAAGAAACAACAAAAGCTGATTGCTTAAAAAGGGAAGTTTCTCCAACCGCACCACACCTGCCAAATCTTCAAACTGTCTACACCAACTGCTGTAATCACATGACCCCCAGTGAAACAGGGCAGAATGAATCCCCTTTTAGCCGATCCGATGTATCGAGAAAACAACCGCCAAAGACAATGTTCCCATGGTGCATACTTTATAGTCTTTTTCCACACGCTAAGCATCTTGACCGCGGCTACGCTGTCATAACATGCACTGTCCATTGTTTGAACTCTGCGTTTTTCTCTCTGGATGGGTGGGACTTTATTTGCCCGTGGGCCAGTTCAGAGTCAAATGTTTCACTTGACCTGTGAGGCCTCTGAATGTGTAGTCCCGCCCGTGTGAATGGAGTAGGGAAAAACATAATAACCAAAAAATGATAAAGCATTACATTAAAAATACGATGTGTTTCATGTAACTGTTCCTGTCATTTTCTCTTTCCTAAAGAAACACCTTTTCTACCTCCTCACTTAAAGTAAAAAAAAAATCTTGGCCACTAAAACAGTCAATTGAATCTGAGGATATAGTACAAAAGCCATTGCACAAAACAAATACTGAGAGGCACGCTGTTAAAGGCAATACAACCATGCTCAAGTTTCACCCCGCTATTAAAGTGGAAATCTCAATGTTTAAGATGTCTTTAAGTGTTCACATCACACTGTTTAATGCTTTTAAATACCTTAAAATCACAGTTTTTCCTCAATTGAATTTGCAGAACGAATGTTTGATAAACTAACATACATGTGTCCGCAAAGAGATTCCAGAAGGTGAGATAATAGACACATTTAATAATTTTAGACTAATTTTGTTTGAAAGATGAATAGTTGTTAGAGGAGGATACTTTTGATATCAGTCTTTAAATAAACAAAATAAGTAACGTTGACCTTTGTATTCCATCGATTCTGGAGACAAATTAACCCAAAATTAAATGAAAACCTTACAGGAGGGGGGTGGGGGGGGGCTGAGAGGTATAGAGACAACATGTCGTTTGGGTTATCAAGTTGTAAGAGTTGGGTTCGACCACACCTAAAGAAGGCCCAACAGTGGATTCCAGCACCCTGGGGCAGCCAGCATCCTATACACACAAACTCTCCGCAAGTCCAACGGTTCTGGGTCACTGCCAACTCCACCAACTTTTTCAGCGATACTACTTATAATATCGACATTTCACCAAACTGGCTTCAGGTTTTTGCAATGCTGAACCCAAACCCTACATCGCTGCCATACTAAAATGACGCACTATGGGTCATAATGGCTGCTAAACAACACTCAAAACTTAAATGAACTAAACACCTACACTTTGATATTTACTAGGATCTAAAAGTCTGCTTAAAATGATCATGTGCGAAACTAACTAGTGCACCTCTAACATTTCGTTGTCGAAGCTTCCAGGACTGAAGAGAGCGATGTAGTCGTCGCACCTTTGTTGACCTTCCTGGTCAATAAAGTTCATTTTATGGCAGACAGAACACTGGCCATGTCCGTACTGGAATAGCTTCCGCTTTAATATATCGATATATATGTCGAACATCCAATTACTGAATGAATATGTAAAGCTTAACAACACTTTGCCTTAAAAGTTGATATTCGTCCATAATGAACCAAAACAAAAAAAAACATCAGTTAAATGTGTGAAGATGCAAATGCATTGATTCAACATTATGTCCAGAACAGGATATGATCTAACCTACTGTGGTATTACAGCATGATAGTCGACTGTACTACATAGGCCTACAACAGCAAAACCTTGAAAAGGAAGATGACCACACTGCAACCACACCATGTGAAGTTGTCATAACAAAGCCATTGACAGGCTGTGTTGTCTTGGTTGATGTCAAGTTGTCATAACAAAGCCATTGTGTTGCCTTCGGTCATTTCAAGTAGTAACAAATACATCGCAAGCAATGTAAACTTTTCAAAACTCAACAGTTGACTGAATAAGATTTAATGACAATGGTAATAAACGTTCATAACGACTTCTTCACCTTCATCAGAGGTATCGTGTCATGGCTATGACATGTCATGTCAGTCCTATTCACACCCTTTTAATCACGATGAGATTGTGTCATTCACTGTCATTTTACCCCTTTTCATGACATCTTGAGCTGCAAATTAAAGTATGGCCACTCTTCCTGTAAGGAAGGCAAAAGTTTTACCATCAACGTTAAGAAATCTGTGGTTTCCGAGACTTAAATGGAAAGGAACCTGGTTGACCCTGAATGACCAGCTGCCCTTTGCTGATAACATTGCTGCGACAGCTGGCTCCTGCAGAATCATGCCCCACAACATCAGGAGGATACGTCCTTTCCTCACCCAAAAGGCCACCCAAGTTTTGGTCCAGGCTCTGGTCACCCTCCCTCTAGAGTAGACTACTGCAGCTCCCTTCTGGCTGGTCCGTCTGCATGCGCCACGCGTCCCCTGTAGCTCCTCCAGAATGCAGCAGCCCAGCTGGGCTCTTCAACCTACCCAAGTTCTCCCACACTACACCACTCCTCCGCACCCTGCACCCGTGGCTGCTCGCATCGGATTAAATCCACTGGTATTTGACTACCGTGCTGTGAACGGCTCCTTCCCATTCTACATCCAGGACTAGTCAACCCATACATCCCGACTAATTCCTGATTGTTGCTGTCCTGGCTCCACAACATTGAAACGAGCATTGGACACAGCAGAAACGACACATATTTCGTTGTAGAATGAAAACTAATCTGTTCAGACGGCAGACTACCTCTTGTTTCTATAGTGCAGCACTTGAGGCAGTTTGCTTATTTTATTAATTTGATGTACTAAATCGCATGCTTTTTGCAATTCATGGGTTTTATTGTCATGGTTCAATGCATTTAGTCGCTTTGGAAAAAGGTAAATAAGTCTTAATTCAATGTAAAGAAATATACTGTAATGGAATGCCATGCAAAGGCGTGTACTCTAATCACACACACCCGCAGCGTTGTTGAAAGTGTCGAACTCCAAACACACTCTCACCACTAACACACAATGAACAGAGCTGCAGGACCTTACAACTTTAGATTGCAAACTCGTCATTTAGTTTAAACCTGCTGTCAGATGCCCGGTCTAGTTAAGAAGGACAGTAGGCTAGATATAATTAAAAGCAATGCATGCATTCAAACACTGTTCAACACCACTTCAATGATAATGCAATAAATTGCATATTCTACAAAATACTAAACAATTACGAGCCCATTCATTATGCGTTTTTTGTTGAGGGAATCCGGAACGACTTTCGTCTCTTCTTCAATAAGCACTTTATTGTAATCATGATACCCGATTTAACCTGTCAATGGGTGGCCTGGGTTAACAAAATAAGCCTTCCAAGTACAACAACACTACCACACCATGCATCGAAAGTAGTTTCAATTAGCGGACTAACGTAAGGTCCCACAAATAGCAATACTTATTTCAAGATTGCGGTGTGCCCCACTTGTTGATCTAAAGAATCACGTTTTGGCTAGTATGGATTTATCTATCACGCTTCCGGATTTGACCTGAACATTGTTGATCTATGATTTATTTTAGTAGGCCATAAAGAACTTACCCCTTTCAAACGGTTGTGGATGATGTTCCTGAAGACGTGAGAGAGCGTTAACCCAATCCCGATGACCAGCATGCTGGCGCAGGCGATCCCCACCACGTAGAGAGCACAGGACCTCCGCGTCATGCTGATGGATCTGGAGACAGAGAAAAGAGGTTCAAGTCTTGTAGTCGTCTTGTATTTCTTCTTTTTTACCAACATTAAGAGGAAAATGTATGTTAATGCGTTTTTTGTTCATCCATTAACCAGCAATGGGGGCGAAATACGTTATTTTTCCAAGATAGTGGGATCCCCCGTTTACCGTTATACGCAAGTTAAGCAATACCGCAACAAAAGTTGTAAAAAGAGCCTCTATATCCCCGTTGATTATGCGCTCCAAAAGTGGTTGGTTTTTTATTTTTTTGTATCATCCAACGCCTTCCATGTGCAAATAAAGCCACCCTTTGGTCGGTTTTGTTACCCACCTTGTAGTTAATAATAAACTGAAGAACTACTAGCAAAGAGCCACGCGGTTGCCGAGAGAGACTTGAGGGTCTTGGACTATAGTCTGAAGCTATATGGAGCGGCTCGCCCTCAGCACACGCCCCCCACGCGGGAGAGTGTCACGCAAAAGTTGATTGGTCACCCCTTCATCACCAGTTAAGGACAAGACCCACATGGGAGACGGTACAGTAGTAGTGCAGCACGGCCCTGTAGTCCAGGGTTTAGAATTGTTTTAGCTTTACGGTTTGTTTTAGAAGCCTATGCATTTTACAGCCAGGCGATTGAACTCCACTTTGATTTTGAGTGCACAAACCCAAAAAATGTTACGTTGAACTTGATCAACATGGAGCTTTTACTTGGAAAACAATTTTGCAGAACACGTGTTGCATCGAAAGATTATGTAATGGTAGCCTACTTTGGGGTAAGCTGATAGCCTGTTTCATATCAACAATTCTTAGCTGACCATGTAAACTAGCAGAGCATGTGCAACTAAGCTGATAAAAGAGGAAAGGTAATCACGATTAAAAGCTCCACCGCCACTTCGTCAACAGAAACTATTACGAATCGTGTGAATAGGGGGTTTATAAGACAGCAGATGACGAAAACGTTCATGATCTTTCAATATCCAATGAAAAACAATAGAATAAAACGTACACATGTTGGCACTAAAGCCTTTTTGGGCTAAATGCGTACACGTCCTGCTTGTCTGCAATATCGTTCTGTAAGTAGATGTGTGCATGTTTGTCCAAATGTATATTTATTTGCATGTTGTTCTGTGTGTATATTTGTCTGCATTTGTTTGTCGAATTGTACATTTATTTGCAATGTTGCTCTATTTATCCATACAGTTTTTACTGTTTTCCACAACAAGGTGTCCTGTTCCAATCTTTAAACTGTTCTATTTTTCTTTTGCATTGATTAAATTTAGCCAGGGACTAAAATAGCCTTTTGGCTATTTCAGGCATTTTTATACAACGTATATAATTGTATGTTTATAATAATTTGCACTGGGCCTTCTTTCAAATAAACGTAACTAAACTTAACTTCTGCTGCCTCTAACTTCACCAAGTGACAACTCCTCCTATTGCTTAACTCGACCTTTGCAAGTTGTGCAACTGCTACTGTTTGTCTCACATATTTAAACAGCCTTTGCTCAACTATAAAGATTTAGAAATCAAATTTGGGACATTGTACAGTTTATTTCTAGGATATGGTAGGCGGTGGGGGGAGTGTGGGGGGTGATGACTTTGAACTGGAATTTGGAGTCCCTGTCTGGGGACGGCCATCAGCTATCAGCCTTTCCTGATTTGATAGTGAAGAATTCCGGCCCTGGGCTCCACTGTCTCTGGACTTTGTTACTGGAATCCATGCCCCTGAGGTGACCGCCACCATGTTTACAATCGTCCTCCTCCTTTCCCAAAGGCCTTTGAGTTCAAAGTCTCCCTAAACAATCAGTAATACTCACTATGATGATGGACATCATCTTCCTCAGCTCAGGACCTCCATCAGTCTCAACTCTGATGTTCACCCGCAGACCGACAGTTTCGGACGACCAATCAGGACTTGGACATGTTGTCTCAGTTCTCCCAAACCAATTAAACCAGTTTGCTGATCATTAAGCCCTGGGTGGAGCAACAATGATTGATTGCCCAAATCTGCTTCTGTTCTCTCGCAATTACAATGCCTCCAGGGTCTTCAGCCTCCTCTCTTTGAAGACCAAGAAGTAGAGGGGATAGCGGTCTCTAACATAGAACTCAGTCACCCTTACTATTAAATGTTGTTCATCCCATTTCCTGTATCAGTCACACCACCACTGGACTCCAACATGAGAGAAGGCTGTAAACTAAACATTATATCTTCCCATTTGGAGTGAGTCCATACAGTTCTTACACTGGATAAGAGCTCCTTTCCAACACTGGCTGGCTAGCAGTGGGTTTGCCAAACCCCACCAAAAAAATTAGGGTCCTCCTCACTTCCGACTTCCAATGCGTTTGCAGCTGGTCACTGATATTTCTTCAGCCGTCCTGCTCCTTTGGCCCATCCCACTTGCAAGGGTTAATTAATGGATGTCCAGCGCCTGAGCACAGGGTGGCAGGGTTCCGGTCGACTGAAAGGGCTCATGGTTCTAGAGGAGATACACTAGGTCGTGGCCGGGAGAATGCTTCCAAGGCCCAAAACCAGTGGAGCTCCTGGGGCTATTTGTGTTGCGGTGCTATCGGGGGAACCCAGGCTTCTTTCATCCTCCTTCTGTGCAGCATGTTTCTCTCTCTCTCTCTCTCTCTCTCTCTCTCTCTCTCTCTTTCATCCCAGTCGTTTTCTTTTTGTGGCCAGGCGATGTCGTCGGGGTCTTCTCCTCGGGTTTAGGCACAGCTGTTACCCATCTTCTCCACGTCTGTCTATTTATCCTGCTTTGTACTGCACTGCTGCTGCCTCTGTAAGGGTCTCACTTTCAAGCTGCTTCTCCGTCAGCCTTTACCTGTCTCAGTGTCAAGACTCTGGTACGGGGGCTTGTGTTTGATCGGAGCACGCTGGCAATGCACCGTTTGAGGTACTTTGTAAACTGACCCCTTTTCAGCGGTGGATTTTTCAAAGTGATCTAAAAATGTTCTCGCGTAACAGTGGTGACAGAGATATTTGATTCTTTATTCCTTATTTGGTTGTTTCTTCTGTACGTTGTTTCGGGTCAAATAAATCAGCTCTGCATTGCATTGTTTCTCTATTCCATTCCATTATATTGTAGTCTATGCACCATATGAGGTGTGGCAGTAGGATATAGTCTCTTGACCACATTTTGTGAGTGCAACCCCATTATAACATGATGACAACTGGTCCAAGGAATGTCAATGTTGTCCCTGGAAAACGATGAGGTTAGTGTTTCCTTCCCTGTGTTGTATCTCCCTATAGAGGCGGTGTGAGGGGGAGAGTGACAAGGAGGCGCCTGCAGGTAGAAACATTGTTTTTCACCAGTCTACGTATACAAATTCATTTTTCATGGAATCATCTGATTGAATCATATCCTTGTATTTATGTTTGCTTATTTTACTTATCGTATGGTTTGAGTGCATGATGACGGCCGTGTGTCATCCAGGTGGGTGCTACACACTGGTACCGGAGGATGTGTGACATGAATACACATACTCAAATTTACTATTTGTGAATAAAAGTGTTATAAAAATGCAATTAACTATTATTATTATTATTATTATTATTAATATTATTATTATTATTATGGTGTATATTTAGAATGCTTATTCTGAGGTTCCCCAGCATTGGGAATGAATTAATGTCTTTCCTTTGTTATGAGTTATTACTGGAGAAGAATGAGGCATTAAGCTGAGTATGCATAAAACATCTGGCCAGGAGTAATGGAAAAATAAATGTTTGCATTTCTAGGTGCGTCCACTTCCTAAGGACCACAGGGGACTTCTACGCTTGTCGACAAAACCCATGAAAAGAAGAGATTAGGCCGATATCAACAGTGTGTTCACGAGGAGGAAGTGTCCTCAGCCGCCCCGTCAAAAAAACGAAATTTAGTACACTTACTACATTTGAATGGAAAATTATTAGATTAGTTGATTATTGGAATTGATTTATTTCAACAGCTCTCTTTAGGGAGGCTGATCAAAATGTGAGTGTGGTTATTAATCTATTATTTTAAACTGTACTGTTGAAAATAGCTCAACAGTGTTTTGAGCTGTTTTAGGGAAAGGTTGAAGACTCAAAGACTTAAACTCGAAAAAATATTGACCCCATTGTTGTTTTTCCATTTTTACCCTCTGTATTTACATGGCCTGGACTCTACAGCTGCCGACCTACAGGGCCTATCTTTTGCATACTGCTGTTTTGAATAAATAATCAACACAGCGCCTTAAATAAACAGCAGTTGTGCATTGTAATAAAAAAAACACGCCCTAATAAAACGACTAAAACAAACATAAGAATTTTTTAATGTGCTCCCCAAATGCATCTGAGCTAGACAGATTTTGTAGCTGGATTTCTGCCTTTTCACTGTTTTCCCACTTGTCCCCATTGTTTTACAAGACCGCTCAGTTGGATCTCACCAATCCATCGTCCAGTTCGGAGCTCTTGTACCGGCATGTTTCCTGCAGGTTATTCCCATGAACATGGTCTCTGGTGCTGCTTTGACTTTAATATATGGGGCTGGGTTCCCTCGCAAACTGCAGGGTCATATTCAAGAGGACTCAAACAACGAAGCCTTGTTATACGAGAACACAATACAAGGCTGTGCTGAGGGCTGAGGGCGATCTAACAATGTTTTCACGGGGAAAGGAGTCCCTGGGTGCACTACTTGAAAGCCAGCTCCACCGCCGAGTGTTGTGTTCCTCTGTGTTCTGGATGGATGATAGCCCAGGGTCTATCATCACACATCTGATTTAATGCTATAGGGGATATAGCCAATGAAGAATAACTTATATCGGGACCCTTCTTGGCAGCAAAGTATTTGATTACATTTTAGAGCATGATCATGGGACGATACATGCAGCAATTCTCCAAGCATGTATTCAATAAGACAATGGATATACATGACTCTTATAGGATAACTCTCACATGATCGGCAGTAACAACAAAAGGAAACAAAGTAGAGGTGGAGTGACATGCCTGTAGCCAGCTATGAGTTCAGCGAGGTCCTGACCTCTGTCATTTTTGTACGTATAGAATCATGCGGTTGAGAACTTATCCGAGATGAGTGCATGCTTGATTCAGGCTAGACCTGTTGCCCTGTGAGTCTGGTGGGGTATGGCATACAGACCTTCTGTTATTGTGGCTATAATATATGATTACCGCAGGCTTTTATTTTGGCGCTGGAATGGTAGGGTCCTAGAACTCCACACCCATCTGCAGCGTATTAGTGGGCAGAGGGGAAAGAATGCACAGCTGTAAATGATGAGACAGTAGCTGACATCTCGTTGGGTCATTTGAGGACCCTCAAATGTTTTTATCTCGTATTTCGATACTAGTGTTGAATTGTACACTGGCCTCTAAATACAAAAAAGCTGGAGATGGTGAAAATGGTGCATTGTGTGATGACACAAATTACCCCATTCTGTATCTCTTCCTTATCCAAATCCGTTGAGAGGAGCCTGACGATAAAGTGTATGACCTTGTATGTGTTGTGTTACCTCACGTTTTACCTCCAACCCAGTCCACTAAGAGAGGCTCAGTGAGCATGTGGTATTCTGATCATGCACTACTAATAGTGTGTCAGAGAGTCACGGGTCACAGGCTGTGATTGGCTCGGACAAGGCTCCGGGAATGACAAGCAGCTGTGGCCATTTCTGCCGGACACAGCAATCAATCAATCAATCAGGTCAACCTCCCACCTGACCTTTTGGAATCTCCTTTAGATGTTTGAATTTCACGCCAGTAAATTCAAATGCAAGGAGGTCTATTTTATGAAACAACAGCTGCACTACACCGTGGAAACGTTGCCTCTACTGAGAACAAAATCATAAGCATGTATGTCTTTGTTTTATGCTTATAATGTTTCACATTTTGAGCATGTAAAATTGAATACAATTTACTGTCCATTGCTCTTTATATTTACAGAAAAATATCTAAACGTAAAGCATAAAAAAATCGAATAAACAAATGCTTATAACTTACTTCATCCTTGTAAAGCCAACACATTGTAGTGCAATGCAACTGTAGAGCCCATTGATATAAATAGACCTCTGTGCACTTTACGAAACAAAATAAGAAATAAAGACCATGAAATTGGATATGTACTGTTTCTTCTATCTTTCAATATGTGATATACTTAAAATGAAAACATTTTGAAAACATACATTGTTTTACGAGTCTGTGAAGTCTTTGAATGTAGAAAAAAAAACATGCATTACTCAACTACTTCCAATAGGGGGAGGCATTGACATGTTCTCTCCACACGGCGGAGGCGTGAACATTGTGTTGCTGAAGACAAGAATGACATTGTAGACGATGATACGTTTTGAACTAATTAAATTAGACAATGTGATACCACTAGTGTTGGCAATATCAATTATTAGTTATAGTCTTATTATAGAGCATTATTTAAAGCAAGAGGTGAATATATGATTTAGTTTGTCTTTGTTTATTTTCTGTCTTTTTATGTTGTAGCACTGCTCATTATCACTGGTGTCCCTTTAAATGTAAATCCAATGCCATTCTACAGCCACTGTATTAAGGAGCTTCCACAGCCTCAATGTTTGCCCCCAGTGGGGACAATATCCCAATCAACCAACTGATCCATGAAGGCCCTGTAACCGAGGCAACAAGGCCATTCACAATTGGTTAAAATGGACGGGTGGATGGGTTTGAGTTGAGATGGTTGAATAAGGATGTCTTTATTTGTCGTTTAATTATAGCTCATGCAAAAAGACTGCTCATAGGACCATGGTGTTGTCAGATCCAAGATTCCTGTGTGTGTGTGTGTGTGTGTGTGTGTGTGTGTGTGTGTGTGTGTGTGTGTGTGTGTGTGTGTGTGTGTGTGTGTGTGTGTGTGTGTGTGTGGGTGTGTCCGAGTGAGTGAGTGAGTGAGTGAGTGAGTGAGTGAGTGAGTGAGTGAGTGAGTGAGTGAGTGAGTGAGTGAGTGAGTGAGTGAGTCAGTGAGTGAGTGGGTCAGTGAGTCAGTGAGTGAGTGAGTGAGTGAGTGAGTGAGTCAGTGAGTGAGTGGGTGAGTGAGTGTCTGTGTGATAACCATAGCTGTACCTGTCCAGTGTTCACAGTGGATTTAAAAATTGAATTACCCCAAAAACACTGTTTGAAGAACGCTGTGCGATGAAGATGAAAGTGTGTGGCCAAGAGCTGTGAGTGTGTGTTTGTGTGTACGTGCAGTAGTTGCTACTACCTGGGCAATTCTTTGAAGCTGGTCCAAAAGTTTAAGGAACATAGTTATCTTGTCTTGGCAGATTGAGGGTTGACTCGATGCGAATAAGAATAAGCAATTATAAATTCACTGTGCTCTCACTTTACTGTATTTATTTTTATTTTTAATTTCACCCTGCCTCCCTGTCTCAGACATTTAATATCAGTTGGCATTTCCAAAATGATAATTTCAGAAACCTACTGTCAAACTGACATGTAATATAAAAAGGACATGTCCTCATGCACGTCTGTCTCACAGACTCAATATGCAAAGTGGCCTTGAAAATGTAATACAGAGGCCAACTATCCTACTAGAGACTGTCTTTAGGATCTAACTATCACATTCTATCTTTAGGATCTAACTATCATACTAGATGTTAACTTACATACAAAAGACTAGCTAACGTACTAGAGTAACCAACACACTAGGCTAATTAACATACTAGAGGCTAACTAACTTACATACTTGAGGCTTTACTTCAAATCACCAGTCTTTATCTCCAAAGTTGAATACCTTCATAGAACTACATATCGGACATTTGTGCATTCTAAATATGTAGGGCTACAAGTTAATGTTTTTTTTTTTTTTTTAAGTCATTCTTCTTTTGTTTTTTGGTACTTTCTTGTCTTTCAAAAATTGTTGCGGGACCTACAATATATACTCAGATACCCAGAAAGCACTGCTTTGCTCTGACGTCACAAGGGAAGTGGCGTCTGATGTTCAAAATAAAGAATCGCATGCCCTGCTGATCCGTAGCTGCAGTTCGCAAGTGTCATATTCGAGCTGACATCTCCTTAAAGGTAAACAATGGTTAAGTTCATAAACATGTCTACAGTTGGCAATTCATGTAGACATGGTGCATATATGCTGAATGCTACACGCTAGATGCAAACTTATGTGTAATAACAAAACAAAGTGCTGTATTGAGGAGCTCAGCCATTGAGTCGATTGCATTGTTGTCAAATAGTCAACACGGTTGCTAATTTCTAATGAGTTTAACATTAACAAAGGCCTAAGAACATATGTTGGTACGTGTATTGGCGTTTCAATAGTGTTATATAACAATAAGGAACGATCTTGGACAGCAACTTATTCGGCTTGTATGGAGACCACCTTTGGACCCTGTTGTAAAATTCTGACACCTTGACTAGCCCGGTTACATATTAGACTCATACTAGGTAGGCTACTGGGTCAAACAGTGATCCATTGAAATGAGTGATTTAGAATAAATACATGGTCGACCTTCCTTGTCTCAGCCAAATGCACACATTACTTTGTTTATCCAGATAAAAAAAATATATATATATATATATATATAAATGAAAAAGCTTTGCATTCTACCAAACTGTTTTAAGTTGGAAGTCGTGATATTATTATGGCTTCTTAAAACAGGCAAAGACATGATATCTCATCTTCCTAACCTGTTGTCATTGTATTTTCCCCAGGCGTTGTTTGTGTTATCAGCGCTTCCAATGGCACTGGCTGGTATTCGTGTCATTGAACTGGCTGGCCTGGCGCCCGCGCCATTCTGCGGCATGATCCTGGCAGACTTTGGCGCCAGCGTGATTCGTGTGGACCGGACGAAGGCTGCCATGGCGCTGGACACCCAGGCGCGAGGAAAGCGCTCGGTGGCCCTCAACCTAAAGACACCGGAGGGCGTTGGCATCCTCAAGAAGCTGTGTGTGCAATCAGATATTGTTCTGGAGCCCTATCGTAAAGGTAGGCTCCGATCGGTCTGGAATTGGAAAGTTAAGGTGCGAGTGTAATTAGCCTTTACAAGCTGTTTTGAAAATCTACCTCTTCTGACAACACAAGTGGGCGTGTCCACCTAGATGTGTGCTGGATAGATGAATAACGTTTTCTACAGTCCACTGGGTAGGCTGGCAGACTGATCTATCTAGCACAAATCTAGGTGGACACGCCCACTACGGATGTCAGAAGAGGCAGATTTTCAACACGTTTTGTTTTTTGACGGCTATCACACTTACACCTGGTGGGATAATATGTTTACCTTTAATTGTTAGGTTAACCTCACAATTGTTAGTGCTTGGCACTTGGTTCTGTGAACATCCTTACTGTACCGACAGCAATATATTGTTTCACAAAGGTACTTATTCTAAGTCGCTTTCGGATAAATGCATCTGCTAAATGCCCTAAGTCTAAGTGTAAACATAAATTCCATTCAGTATATTGGATTGTTCAATTCGGTATATTGGAAAAATGTAAATTTCGGTTCAGTTCAGTATAATGGAATGTTAAATTTGGTTTCGGAAAGTTTGGTTGGTTATCGGAATGTTCAGCATCATTAGTAGGCAAATATCCTTGCCGAATGCATTGGTGTTAAATCATGCATGAAGGAAATTGTCCCACTGTATCTGACTTTGATCTCTCATTACCCTTTAGATGCTCTACCCTTCAGCCTGTTTGAAAGAAGTAGAATAATTTATGTCTTCCATTTTTGATAGGAATGTCAGTTCCCAGTTGTGTCTGATTAGCGACTCTATTCAGCCGTCCCAAATCCAGACTCTATACTCTTAATATGATATAGCAGTTTTACTATTGACTTAATAAAGGGATACATTTATGATTTTAATTCAAACCAAATTCCAGGTGTAATGGAGAAACTGGGCCTTGGTCCGGAGAAACTGTTGAAAGAGAATCCGGGTCTTATCTACGCTCGGCTTACTGGCTACGGACAGAGTGGGCCATACGCTACGGCGGCGGGACACGATATAAACTACCTCGCCATGTCCGGTAATGGCTTTGAGTTTATATTGAAATCCATACATGCATTAGTTTAAAGGGGACATTTTATACCACCGCCGTTTTGTAAAATCGGCCTCTTCTGACATCATAGGTGGGCATGTCTAGGTGTGGACACAACCACTTGCGAAGCAAAACGTCTTGTAATGGATAATCACACTCACAACTGGTGGTATAATGTGTAACCTTTAAAGGGGACCTATTATGCTTTTCCGACTTTTATGACCTATAAACGTTGTTATAATGATTGATAGTCATGTTTAACCATACTAAAGTGTCAAATAATGACGTACATGCATTTCAACGTATTCCCTGCTGACAGTCTGGGGTGGCTGTGCAGAGCGCTAAACACTCGGGACAACGTTTGTGATTAATTTACATTTACATTTACATTTACATTCACTTGTTCACATTTCCGGGAAATCATCTACGTAGAGGCACTCCTGCCGCGCCCCCATATGCCTGGTCAAATCTGCCCACGCTTCAAGGAAGGTAACCAATCACAACGGAGTTGGGTTGGCAGGAGGGGGGCGAGGGGGCGGAGAAGGACGAAACCGAGCGTTGACAGAGAATGCTGAAAGCGCCCAGATGAGAGGAAGAGTTTCCCGAAAATCTACATCGTTTTTTTGTGTATGGTTGGTTAAACATGACTATCAATCATTATACCAACGTTTATAGGTCATAAAAGTCGAAAAAGCATAATAGGTCCCCTTTAAGCAAACGCTACCACATGCTGAATTGGGACCACATATAATATTTAGTGTCAAGCCACACGATAATTTGGCAGAATGTTTTGCTGATTGTAATTATTTAAATAAAATAAAATTCATTTTGAAGTGTGTGAAATGTCAAATCAGTTAGTGTTGGCATTAGAACGTCATCTCAAAGGAATGTGCTGATGTAAGCGGTTACATTTAAGTGAATAATATTCACTTGCCCTACTTTGCCTGAAACCATTTCCAATGTTTGTATCTGGGGCTAGGTTTGTAGACAGGACCTGACGTGCTTAAAGAAAATGGTATGATATTGAAATAACAATTCCAAACGACAACGACGTCGACATCATTTCTGTGCTCTCATTCTCTCCCCTCTCAATGTTCCCGCCGAAGGCCTGCTGTCCAGGTTGGGTCGTCACGGAGACAAGCCCTATTCGCCGCTGAACCTGGTGGCGGACTTCGCAGGAGGAGGCCTGACCTGTGCCTTCGGGATAGTCCTAGCCCTGCTGGAGCGCACCCGATCTGGGCAGGGTCAGGTGATCGATGCCAGCATGGTGGGTGCACTACAGACGATGCTGAGTGCTGAGACGTATGTACGTGTCGCTGGTGGTTAGCTGCTCTGGGCTCGGGCCAAGTGATGGAATGCAGTGAGGATCAGTCAGGTCTGCTTGAGGAAGCATGATCGTTTCTGGTGTAGGAGGGTTTGTTCCCTGGCTTTTTTCCTTCCTACAGAGAGGGTCCTACAGCTGTCTGCAATTAGGAGGTGCTTTTTCTTATCTGCTTTTTTATTAGATTATTTTTAATTTCCTTTTTTAACTTCTTTCGTCTTCTTTTTTAATCCTATTAAATGAGGAGACATACGATATCGCTTATATAAATCTCGTGAGGGAAATTCAGGTGTACAGCAGCAAATACTAAGTAAACTAAACTGAAAAGGCAAATCCTGGATAATTATTGACATCAAGGCGAACATGTTTGGCTGCTGATTGTGGTTGGGAGAGTAAGGATAAAGAATATAGTAAAATTGTGTTTATTTATCAGTGTTTCCCCTAGATTTCTTTGTACCAGTGGTGCTGTGAGTTGGTAACCTAGCAACGCTAGGGGGGTCCGGGGCCATGCCCCCCCCCCGGAAGAAAATGTTAAAAAAAATAATCCTTTAAATGGTTACTCCTCTGAGATTTTAAATTACATTTATATAATTTATAAATTAATAATGCCTTATGCATCTCCTCTGAGTCTTTAGTCTCTCTCTCTCTCTCTCTCTCTCTCTCTCTCTCTCTCTCTCTCTCTCTCTCTCTCTCTCTCCCAGGTGGAGGGCGCGGCCTACGTGGGCTCCTTCATATGGAAGTCGCGAGCCATCGGCATGTGGGAGCGCGGCCGGGGGCGGAACATGCTGGACAGCGGCGCTCCCTTCTACGACACGTACCGGACCGCCGACGGGAAGCACGTGGCCGTCGGGGCGATCGAGCCCCAGTTCTACCTGCAGCTGCTCCGCGGTGCGTTGTAGCGTACGGAAACCATCTGTCTTTGTCTATGTCTGTGTCTCTGTCTCTGTCTCTGTCTCTGTCTCTGTCTGTCTCTGTATCTGTATCTCTGTCTCTGTCTCTTCCTCTCTGTCTTTGTTTCTGTCTCTGTCTCTGTCTCTGTCTCTGTCTCTCTGTCTTTGTCTCTGTCTCTGTCTCTGTCTCTGTCTCTCTCTCTGTCTTTGTCTTTGTCTCTGTCTCTGTCTCTGTCTCTGTCTCTCTGTCTTTGTCTCTGTCTCTGTCTCTGTCTCTGTCTCTCTCTATCTCTCTCTGTCATGGTCTCTGTTTTCTGGGAGGTAGGCGTGCATTCATCTCGCCCAGGTGATGGAGGCACAGTCTGACCCTACGTAACCTAAAGGAAGATGTATACAAATAAATGTCACTTTGGATGATAGCTACTACTAAATGTAAAAAATGGCTTGTAATGGCTAATCACACTCACACCTGGTGGTATAATATGTCACCTTTAAAGGTACCATGGCATGCTACTTTATGGATGCTTTAATATAGATATTAGTGGGCCCCAACACGGTATTTGAAGACGTTCCCGAAATTCAGCTGTGGTGCAGAATTACAGCCACTATGAGCCAGTCGCACATTGAGCTTTACCCAAACGCGCCGTTTCGGTGTCTGTAGCTTTAATGCAAATGAGGAGGAGAGGGGCGGGTCAAGGAGGAGGGTGGGGGTGTGGCCCTCTATATCTAAATAATATCATATTACGCATAGATAACTATCATATATATTATCACGGCCAAATGCTGTGCGGCCTCCAGAAGATATTATGGATCACGACTGCGTCGTTTCTCCGACGTCTCTGGTTCTTCCACGTCCACATCAATATGAAGTAGTCTGAACGACGACGTGGAGGAGAAAGGGATTGTTGCCTGCGATTGTTGCCGCCTCGCCGCCTCGGCAGCGGGCAGCGCTTAGGCGAGACCGCCTCCTGCAGCGGGCCGCGGGCAACGCCGAGGCGGTGGTCCCTCGGCAGCGGGCAGCGGGAAGCGGGGCTCAAGCGGGAGACAATCTCGGGCAGCAATCCCTTTTTTCCTGGCTGAGATAACCCCCACCATGAGTCTCGTTGTGGAAACACGAGAGACGAGAGTCCGACGTGTTACGTGCCATAACACCAACAGCAGCACCATCAAAATAAAAAAGTGTAGGCCTACAACACTTGCGTTACAGTCCTGGTCCTGAGCTCTATTATCTAAATAATATAATATAGCCTAATAGGCCTACATATCATATAATACATATTATCATGTGCAAAAGCTTTGTGCGCCTCCAGATGATATTATGAATCACAAACGACTGCGTCGGATTTTCCGACGTCTCTGGTTCTTCCACTTCCACATCAATCTGAAGTAGACTGAACCTGCCCGCTGCCCGCTTCCGGGCGGTGGTAGAAGCAGGCAGCGGGGCTCAACGATGGCTGAGATAACCCCCACTACAGTCTCATTGTGGAAATGCGAGAGGTGTCAGAGAACACCAACAGCAGAACGGCTATCCAAATAGCAAAGAAGTGGACAACACTTGCGTTACAGTGTGTGTAATCACACACAGACACACATGTGGCACTCGCAAGGTCTAAGCTCATTGTCTCATTGGTGGGACAAATTCTCTGGGCGGGCAAGGCAGAGAAAGGGGAGGTAACTTGGCCTCTTATGACGACATATGGGGCCACATTCCAAATCAGCGCGCCTGAGCTTCCATTTTTTCAAAGGCAAGCAGGATATCTAGTGCTCGTTTTACTACAAACGCAAGTTTTAGCCACTGGGGGACCATAGGCAGACTAGGGGAACTCATATTAATGTTAGAAAACCTCATAAAGTGAGATTTTCATGCCATTGGACCTTTGAATGTGTTATTAGGTGGATGCTTTTATCCAAAGAAAACTTGAACAATACCACAAGTGTATACGCTCTCAGCATGGTGTCATATATTGAGGCAAAATAATTCTTGCATAATTTTTACTTTATCTGTTTGTAAAGGTGCTGTTGTTGGTAAGATTAGAGAGTTGCACGATTTTGAAATGACCTAAAAAATGATCCCCTCCCTCTCTGCTTCCTCCTTCCCTACGTGTCGCCACTCCACGAGTTGCATTCGACGCATTGTCATTCCCCGAACCAATCGGGCGAGAGATGCCCTGACATGCTCTGAAATGTGCCAGGAGCGGTTGGAATTCTAAATTGGCTCATACAGAAACACAATAACATACTGTACTCCAAACGCTCAGCCAAAAGGAAGGCAGCCTCTTGAGGCTGGAGACAATTTTAATGAATTACCCAGAAGTACGTGACAGTACTGCTTTCATTTATCTTTAATACAATAACAACACAAACCAAAAGAGGGAGGCGCCGTCAATACAAAACAAATATTCTGCACGCGTTTTCACTCACTAATAACTCAGTAATAACTGACGGATGGTTTTGCCATTTCCAACAAATTGCACTCTAAAATCAAACCTACAGCATCGTAGTCCGCCTAATGTATTAATTGTTGTCATACATGCAGACAAGTGATGAAGTATGGACATTTAAATCGATTTTAATAGTTTGGGGGAAAATGTACGACTTCACCTACAGTGCAGTATATAGTGCTTGATGTAAGCCTGAACTTGCTCATTACATGCCTATCATTCCACGGCACAAAACTTGACAGCTTAGGCGCCAAGTTATTCTATTCCACGAATGGGATCAAGCTCTTTATTTTTTTAGACCAATGCAACTTAAAAGGCAAATGCACACACACACAAGGCTTAATCTTTAAGACTCCTATTAGCTCATATCAATAGCTGTAGTGAGGCTCAATAAGGCACAAGTCAATTTTGAGATGCAATTTAATACCGGGGCAAGCGAGGGATGAAACATTGGGTTGTTTGTTTGTTTGTTGCTGGGTAAGTATGTTTGTGAATACATTTGGGAGTTGTAATAGAATTTAGGGGGGTAATTCAAATCACATTTGTCCTCCTGAATGCCGGAAGACTGCTCTGCTCCCATTCTCATCTGAAAAGTGTGCTGAGGGGCCAACACAACAACATCTTCTAGACATTTGCTAGTTTTACTGTGATTCTGAGAGTCGAATCATCTCTATATATACCCTGTTCCCATTTTGCTCCAACGGTATTTCATGTTTTTTTACATGACTACTAATGTAGGCGTTGTATTGAAGAAATGCTCCTCTTCGTCATATTTTTTGAAAGGCTTGTCTCTGACACCTGACTTCTTCTGAACGTCTTGTTTTCTTCCAGGCTTGGGATTGGACGCCGCAGACCTGCCCCCTCAGATGAGCCCTGACGGTTGGCCGGAGCTCAAGCGTGTGTTCGAGGGTTGTTTCGCCACCAAAACCCAAGCCGAGTGGTCGCAGATCTTCGACGGAACGGATGCCTGCGTCACGCCGGTGTTGTCCTTCGACCAGGTGAGCTCCCACCCCCACAACAAGGAACGGGGGTCTTTCGTCAGGGATCGTGGAGAGGAAGAAAGCCCCCGACCCGCGCCTGTTCTGTCCCGTACCCCCGCAGACCCCTGCCTGGAGCGGGACCCTCGTATCGGGCAACACACCCGCGAGGTTCTGGAGGAGTACGGCTTTAAAAGCCATGATGTGGAACGGTTGCTGGCAGCAGGTGCCATAGAGCATAACGTTCCCGAGGCAAAGCTGTGAGCTCTGTGAAATATAAGTGGCTCCTCAAGCCAACACGACTTTGGGGGAATGAATGTCAGTCACACCAAAGACACACAAATGCAATTATGTAAAGGAGAACGAGGGAGAATGACATCTGGTGCTTTTAACTCACAGCCAATTGGAGCGTTGCCTCTGGGGGCTGAGGATATTTTGTTTTAATTAATTGCTAATTAAGTATGTGACAGTACTTTCATTTATCTTAATACAATGAAAAACAAAAATGTTACTGTATTGTTCACTTATTTCTTTAACTGAAATTTTTTTACCATCGGTAATTTAGGATGTGGGCATTATTATATTTTTTTAGTTGAATCAACATTTTCTGAAATTTAGCTAGTATTTTGGCTGTTGAATAATAGTGCCTTAAAGTACAGGAACATTGCCTGACGTTATATTGTAAATGCTATACATAAATAGGTTTTCAACCAGCAATAAAAATGTATTGACATTTTCTATGTGTTTTTTGTGTGTGTGCAAATGGGGTTGTGAAGACATTCTGCACTTCCCACCATGCTGTGTCATTATATGCAGAAGTCCTATAGGGGCTCTCCTTTGTTATGCCTTTACTCCTATGCTTCAATGCCATTATCAGGGCCCTGCAGAGACCTTTTGAGGGGCAGGAGCTCTGAGGACGCATGGAACAAGATTTCTTAACAAAAAATGTCATCTCTTTATTTTAAATAATGAATTACCCATGTTCAAACAAAATGTATTGGGTAATCATACATAGAAGTAGTATCCATACTATATCAGACGAAATTGTACATAATACTTAATCCACAATTTAACCTAAATGTACTAAACTAAATGTAAAACAAAAAATTAATGAATGAAATCGAGAATCATTTATTTTATTCTCGAATAATTGATTTACACGTTAAATGTTCATGTGTAGTTTTACGAAGCATTTAACATTTAAATGGCCACTCGAAAGAGCACTTTGGACATTGTCTTTATATGCAGAAGTCCATTCAGAGGCAAAGGGCAAGGTGCTCAAGCACCATTTAGCCCCCCCCCCCCCCCCAGCATGTGCCTGGCCATCATGATTGTTTATATGATTTTCTGTTCTTCATGTCCATTCACTCTTGGAGATTGAAAAACCCACCAGCTTTAAATATTCTTTTACCTGTGTTTTTCTTTTTATCTACACTGAAATTCAATTTCTTTCGGCTTTCAGTTTAAGAACTGTGTGGGATTACATTTGTTTGCAACACTACAAGGTATTTCTCATTTTTAAAAGGTCCATATTTTACCGCCAGTGGTGAATTTGATCTCTATTGCTGTAGCCAGCCGGGGATTCCGAATATTTTTACAAATTAGCAAATAAAACGCAGCGTGCTGCATCCATGGAATCAAACTGGATCAACTGAGATTTTCCTCACTTCTACCCAACCTTAAAAGCTTTGTTATTTTTTGAAAAGCCTTCAACGTCAGAGCCGTGCTGAACCAAGGGCTCATCTTGGAGTTGCATTTAAAAGATGGTGATTGCTTGGAGCCCAGAACAATTCCCAGACGATGTCACATGGAATGGAAACGCAGACCACAAGGGGCTGAAGGAACATGGAATAGAAGTCCCTGAGACTCGATTTTCCGGGTATTTTGGGTGGAGGCGTGCATGGCTTCAATATTGTGAATTTGGTCTGCAGTACCCATTTTAAACTTCTATATGTAAGAGAAACAGCTTCAATTAGACGTGGGTGATATATTATACGTTTTAGAGTTGAAATCTTTTCTTGTTATCTATCTCAAATAGATATATAACAATGAGCTATTTGAGCTGCTGTCCAGATGATAGCACTTCAACAGACGGTACCCTTCCTGGGAATTTGTAGCAGAACGTCTATATTCATTTTAAGTCTTAACTTTCTTTCCAAATGTCTCTATTTTTAAGGGTCCCATTTAATTATTTCAAAGCATTTGCCCTTCCCTTCTACATTCATCTGTAAAAACTGTGCGAGAAAGTTCACATAAAGGCTTTAATTTTAATCCTAATAACAGAACACCATTATGCCGCCAAAGCATGACTACATCCACTATTGTAACTGAGCCAATGAACATAACTGCTCTGTCAACACTTTCGTAGGAGCAGATATGCTTTAGACGTGTACTCTGTATTCGCACCAAATCCATAAATACTCACGTTGGACTTTTCATTTGTGTCACGATAATACTTTTGTTAAAATTTTAGAGAAAATAAGTATAGAACACACACACACACACACACACACACACACACACACACACACACACACACACACACATACACACACCATCGTTCGGTGGATTTCTACCAACGCCCAAAAATGACTACAAATCCTCAAGCTGAATTCTAGTTTTGCGAAAAACAACATAAATTTGAATCTCACCAAGAAGGATTTTTGAGTGCTTTAGAATGCAAATAAAACAGTTAAAATAAAATAAAATAACATTAGGATCTCTCTCAGTATCTTGCTCCCCCCCCCTCCCTCTCCTCCTCTCTCTCTCTCTCTCTTTCCTTACATTTTATTCATGGCTTTAACACAGCTTTGTTCCTTCCTCACATTGTGCTCAGTCAGTTGTTGCTAATGAGCTATTAAAGTTCACATGCACACATGTGCACACAAATGCATGCATCAACATACATATGCACGCTCGCACACACACAAAAACACATGCACAAGCACACAAAGCCATAAGGCATGCAGTTATGTGAGGAATGTGTGTTGTGACTTAATCCATCTGACTCTCACAAGGCCTGTCCGTAGACAGGGTCATTCACAGTAAATTTCAGCTGCGCGAACAGACCAAGGCTACAACCATTCACTCAGAAAGTCCCAATGTCTATGGCTTTTCTTTTGTTGAATAATGAACAATTCAATATTTTGCAGAAATAATACATATAAATGGCAAAAGTAATACAAAGGCAAGGCAAGGCAACCTTATTTATGTAGCACTTACATACATACACGAGGCAGACTCAAAGTGATAAAAGCATAAATATAAAGCATAATGATAGCTCTTAATTTATTTTATTTTAACAAACAGGCTCATTCAATCTGGCCCCCTAATCATCCACCTCAAGCTGGTGTGTGGTGAGCGTTCTGGCGCAGATTGGCTGCCGTGCATCACCCAAGTGGGTGCTACATACTGGTGGTGGTTAGTGAGATCCCCTCTTCACTGTAAAGCGTCTTTGAGTGTCTAGAAAAGCGCTTTATAAATAATAATCCATTATTATTATTATTAATTCCCACCCAAAAAGTTGAAGTCAACTAAAAGGTGGTGGAGGTGGACTTAGTGGAGCTGATGGAGTTTGTGATGGTGGTGGAGGGGTGATGGTGAAGGAGGTGATGGTGGTGGAGGGGTGATGGTGAAGGGGGTGATGGTGGTGGTGGTGGTGATGGTTGAGGTGGTGGTGGTGGAGTAGGTGAAGGTGGAGGTGATGATGGTGATCGCCTCAGACTGTGCATCTCCAGTGGGGATCTTCCTCCCTTGATCCTTCACAAGATAAGCGCATCGAGGGGGCCTTTGATGAAGGGACTATCGTAGTCATTACTCCTCAGCAGGGGGCAAGACAGAACGAGTGGTATGTGTGTCTCCCTGGTTTGGTTGGAGGAGGCTTTGAGGAAACTGAGCCGTGTGATCTGGTCGGCTTTGAGGATGGCTCGCTCAAATGTAGAACAGGGAATCCATTCTGCAATTTTCCTCTTGTCTCTTGGAAAAACATTAGGAAAATGGCCAAATACGCTATTTCCTGCTCGGCTGTGCTGCGGAAGGAAAATCACATTTTAAATCTATAGAACATATAGGGAATTAAATCGATATAGTTGGATAAGGAAATGCGTTAAAGTAACTCCAAGGAATTAAGGTGGTTATGGGGTACCTGGCACCATGAGTGTAGATCAATACAGGGAAGAAGGGAGATGAAAACTAACAGTGGGGCTCATTTCTTATTGATAAGCCTGAAGACACTATGCTCCCTGTCATCTAGTCACCAGAGTTAATCCTTCAGGCAACTCGCTCACACGATACACACGCTACCACCAACTCCTCCTCCTCCTCCTCCTCCTCCACCTCTTCCTCCACCTCCTCCTCCTCCTCCTCCGCCTCTTCCACCTCCTCCTCCTCCTCCTCCTCCTCCTCCTCCTCCTCCGCCTCTTCCTCCTCCTCCTTCTCCTCCTCCTCTGCCATTTTGTGACCAACTGGTATGAAATCGATTTCCTTAATGTTATCGCTTTCTGTATGTTCAATAATCCTTTAACACATTTCACAATATGGAAGCATAGGGTGTCTTTTGAATTCATCTTGTGACTAATAATCGAAATATATTCTGACATCCTCGCTACAGCCCCAGCAGGGTGCACTACGTTTCGTCAGCCTCACACGCAGGCATGATGCGCCCTTCATTTGGTGATTGAATAGAAATGGACAGGGTTGTTCTGCAGTTTAGGTGGGCAAACCTTGAAATGAGGATCATAATCATAATTGTACTCTTTTACACCAATGGCTTAAAGATGGCTTTTCATCTTTGGCATGAATCGCAATACGTTGTTTCATTGTTGTTGTTTCCCAGTATAATGTGAACACATCTCTACAAGTGGCAGAGTGGGAAATACCACTACCACTAGATACTAATATTTTTCTATTCTTTTATTATAATTTTTGAATACTATTTTCTTTTTCAGGTACCTGCAAGTTAAGGACTTGTGGAGTTGCAGAAATGCCGTTGCATTTGACCAGATCATAAATATCAAACCCATGGTCAAGTCACATTGTATATATTCTTAATCATGGAGGACATCAGTACAGCATGAGGCTCAAATGGAAGCTGAAACATAAACAAGTGCTCTATT